>NC_045163.1:3588606-3598606 GCF_900700415.2 Clupea harengus | reverse complement strand
CAGTTTACAGCAGTATGTCACATGACTGCTGAACCATCCCAGGAATCACCACACATCTACACAGGCACATGCACACACACAAACAGATACAAGCACACACACACACACACACACACACACACACACACACAGACACACACACACACACACACACACACATGCAGACACACAAATCAAAAACTTGTCCCTAAACACATATTGCATGTCAGGGCTCTGTATGTGCAAATGAAGCATTCCTGTATTGATTTATGATGGTATCTATAAATTACAGTCAGGCTAGATTTCACCATTTTCCTCCAGGTCCTGACATGTATAACCAATGCAGTTGTTACTGAAAACCTTTGCAACCTGCACACTCACTGTATTGTCAGGTGAATATTAACCGGAAAGCCTTGGTTGTAGTTTTGGTTTCTGTGGTTTAAAGGGGCCTCAGGCACTCCCAGATTTACTTTCCTTCGGCCGGCCTTTTTCAAAATTCTTTGAAAAGATTCCCACCCCTCTAGGTCTGCGCTCCATCAATACAATTCTCAGCAGCACTGGAGCCAGTACCTTTAAAAGCACTATTTCTATAAAACTACATCATATATTCAGTGGTGAAATGTTGTTGTAAGAACACTTCAGATGAGGTAGAGCCAAAAGTGTCTGTCGAGAATCAACGCCAGGAGCGTTTTCTCTCCGTAAATACTTTTATAAACCAAACGATGACTGACATATGAGCCGGGGCAGTCCAGTTTTCCACACTGTGCACATAAATCACAGGCACAGAGGATTTACTACTTTTAATGCACGCTTGGCCAACAATCAAGGCCCAAGCAAGGCTGTAACTATAATGCAACACTCAAATGTGACTCTATTATACATCAGAGTGCACACACTGTTGAAGTTATTTGCCACGATGTTTCAGTATTATAAACACAGACTCAGTAAACAATCGTCCAAGAGGGAAGAACGTCAAACATAGCTGCGGATGTTCATTGAATTATTCTGTGTATTGCGAATTCCCCATTTCCTTACTTTTCGGCATTTGATTGACCTGGCCTGGTCCAATGGCTCTAATAGGGTAGCTTCAAAAGCAGGAACCCTCTGGGTCTCCAGACAAACTGAATCAAACTCCTGGGCTCTTGAAGGCCAGCAAATGCAATTTGAGGTCTGCTCTTGACTGGCAGATGATAGAGGTGCATTACATCAGAGAGAGAGAGAGCGCTTGCGAGAGTAGACCGGATTTGGAATTAGTACCGCCATACCGCTATGACCTGCACACATCCACAGACATATAAAACAGAGCCGTCTGCATTCATCCTATGGGAATTCATTTACGAGGCTCATTTAGTGTTTTTTAGTTGTTTTTTTTTGTTTGATTGACCGGCCATATTTTCCCGGCTGAGCTTTGGCAGAGTTAACGGCACCATTCCGTTCAAGTATTTACTTTTGGGGTAAAAAAAACGAAGTCAGAGAACATTTGTGGTTCATGTAATGGCGTATAAAATATTGGTATTGCACCTCTGCGCCAATGATTTATATGGTATGAGGGGCTTTCAGTGAATAAATATTAAAACACTGCTGAGCAATTAGCTGCCAGCAATAACAAGCTGCCTGGTTTCCTGTGCCTGGTTTGATTGCCTCCTGCTCGCAGTGATTAACCCAACTGGAGGAGAGCTAGGAGAGAGGAAGCATGCAAAATGAAGGTCAGAATGAAATGAAGGAATACTGTGGGATATTTTTCTCTGGGCTGCGAGTGGACGTGAAGCCCCCCTTGCCTAAAAGCTCGGCAAATGTTGGGATGACATGTCCGAGCTTTCGGCTATTAGGTGGGCGCCTTTTCCCCCAGTCTGTTTAGTGTCCATCTGTCAATTACAGGCATCCGGCAGGTTACCATGTATGTGGTTTGGGAGGGTAGGGGAGGGGGGGGGGGACGCAATGGACAAAACACAAATGCTTAATAGGTTCTGTGAAACACGCATGAGTGCTCACGTCATATTCAGAGAAATCATGAGCCGTGACCTCCATTATACAGCTCATCAGTTTGCTGATGGACTCCACTCGTCTGCTGCCAGTGTTGTAGCTGATGTGTGTGTGTGTGTGTTTATTATTTTCTCCTTTTTCTTGTGCTTTAATAAACATGACCTCCATGGCCTGGGCCCAGAAAAGGGGGCAGGGGGTGGGGGCGGCTGTTGTCTCTCGAGCATGGAGCTGTGCAACAGTACATGTGACCCCGAACATATGTAAGTCGAGGTCCCCCCCACTGGCTCCTAATGCTTATTGGTGACACTGATCATTATTCCAGCCGCGCGGCGCAGCAGGTACGGCGGCTCACGGCACTCGCGGTAACCTCCATTCATCTGTGTGCGGCGTGCCTCGGTGAGAGGGATCATTACAGCTCATTAGGATTATTTTCATGATGGGGTCTCGGCGGGATTGGCATTAATTCGGATGCTGCATACACACTTGGGTAGGCACGTCTGTGTATTCATACACACACACACACACATATTTGGTAAATACATACAAACATGAACACATGCAATTACACACACACACACACACACACACACATACACATGCATGTGGATAGAAACACACACACACACACACCTACACACATGCCTGACAGGTTTCTCTCACATGGCTGATTCATTATGAAAAAGGGCATATATCATATCGACAGACAGGAGAAATACAAACACACTCATATTTGCCGACACACACACACACAAACACAAACACACACACACACACACACACGTACACAAACACACGCACACAAACACACACACACGCAGGGGAACCCTTGGTTGAGATGCGTTTTTGGTGTGTGCAGGAGTCACATTCACACACGCCCTCACCTGCGGGGATCTGGCGTGTTCCGCCTGTTATAAATCTCAACAGCAGGTGTTCTGTCAGAGTGCTGAGGTGCTGCAAAAGCAGCCATCAGTCCAGGACAGCGCACAAACTACACACATTCAGAACATGCCAGCCAGTACACCAGAGACTGCACACACAGCCCTGCATCATGGAGTGAAGGCAAGATAGAAGCCCCTGTCAACCTCACTGAGAAGGGGGGGGGCGCACAAAACGAGATGGGTTCAGAGGGGAGAAAGAGATGGAGAAGGAAGATTGACTGAAAACTATGTTTGTGTGTGTGTGTGTGTGTGTGTGTGTGAGAGAGAGAGAGAGAGAGAGAGAGAGAGAGAGAGAGAGAGAGTGTGTGTGTTTGGGTATGTCTATGTCTAGTCTATGTCTATACCAGCTCTTGTAGGAAAAGGCACAAACACAATGTGAGGAAAGAGACAGAGGACAAATGGGCAGAGAATGTGTGTGATGAGCCAGAGGGAAACAAAGCAGGAGAGAACAGAGAAAAGAACCGTCTGTGTGTGTGTGTGTGTGTGTGTGTGTGTGTGTGTGTCTGTGTGTCTGTGTGTCTGTGTGTGTGTGTGTGCTTATATGAGTGTGTATGCCTCGATCTGGCACTGCTCGTCTCCATAATCTGTCACGCAGGTCTGAGGTGGTGTTGATAGCAGCCTCTAATCTGCCATGATGCGCCCCAGTCCAACTCCAGTCTGCTGCAGAACGTCTCCCAACCTGCTGCATGCAGCGGCGGCGGCCGCGACCCCTCGACAGGGCTTTATGGCAGTGTTGCCATCACAACACATTCCACCAGTGGGATTACAGGATTACACTGGAGACGAGCAGCCTCGCAGAAGCCTCATTCCTGCAGCCTAAGTAGCATAGTTTGCCATGAAAAGTCAAACAGGCAGGCATATTGATGTTCCTCCCAGACGAAGCCTAACCAGACCTCGGCCTGACACGTGGACGTATGGGCTGTATACATCCAGCCAGTGATCTGGTCTGGGCAGTGTATGTAGGGCAGAAGAGCCTGAGGCCCCATCTTGCCAGAGCCAGCCCATGAAAAGAGAAAGGGCTTAAGTGTGAGGGCATGTCGGTTATATATGAGGAATATCCTTGCGCTACATGCAGTGTTACGTAGAGTACTTATGCAAATATTTCCTGAGCCTGGGATAAAATAGAAAGAGAGAGAGAGAGAGAGAGACTTACAGGTTGGACAACACAGAAAAGCAGTCAAGCTCTTAAGAGGTCTGTTCTGGGTAAGAGAAGGAAAAAAACGTTTTTCTTCAGACTCTTGGCCGCCAAGCAAAGCGTAGATGTTTGGATTAAGCTCGGAAAAGATGATGGGAGAGGGAGAGGGAGAGAGAGAGAAAGGAAGACAGAGAGAGCGGGGAAGAGAGAGGGACAATCTGAGGCGTAGGAAATCTTTTGCTGAACCCATGCTTTTAGAGAAAAGTGACGGCCCTCCGTAATTTCATGGTGCAAATTTTCTGGCTTAATGTGCTGGATGCGTTTGTGGGACTTGTGAGGCAAGACCCCCTCTCTTCCCCCCTCCTCTTTTTTGAACCCAGCCAGAAGCCTTCCAGAGAGCAGAGGGTGCCCGCTACGAATACATTTCAAATATTTCCTGGAAATGCCAAGCTCTGCAATTTATTATCTATCACAAAATATACGCTTCCCCTTGGTCTTGTGGTGCTGCAATTTATGCACACTCACAAGAATATATTTCCCCCTGCGCCTTGGAATAGCAGCGACATTAATTTCTTCCTCCTAGCGATTGAATTAAGGCTAAAAGATCATGTTACTTGGGTGTGTTGTATGTGCTCAAACTTGTGAAAAGACCGTGAGCTCCAGTCTTTTATGGCAGTGTGGCCCTGACACGTTGACCCAGTGCTTCGCTGCCCCTTCCGAGCCCCCATTGTTTCCCCGTGACCCCCAGAGGTCGTGGCCTCCTTTTCAGGGAAGCACGCTTTAAGCTCCGTCTCGGGGTGCTCGGGGTCTGCCGGGAATTAGGCTTAGAAAAACAGCCATTGTGTGTCTGCGCCACACGATCAGATGCAATCTATATCCTCGGTGTAGTGCTCTCTTCCAGTAATTGCTGGTGTAACTCATCTTTCCAACGCATGAATGAGAGCGCTCTGATTGTGACCCACTATGCATTCATACGTTCACAGCTACTATTCCCCCCACGCTTTATCCCCAAAACAACCTACTCCATTTCCATCTACTTTCCAGTGGTGATCTCTGCCAATATCATGCTGGATATAAGAGGGGAAATTGCTTTCCTGTACTTGAAGGTGGGTGCTATAGCACACAATCTGGTGTGAGTTAACGGGGTAAGAGAGGCAAGGAGAAGGAAATCACATCCTATTTGCAGGGGCATCTCCAATGATACCTGTCTGTCAGATTACTATCATAAAGAGACCCAATGTGGTGGAAATACAATGTTATTCTGACGCCTCGTCAGTTTCCCCTGACTCTGATAAAGAGCTGCTACAGGCCACTGCTGGAGCGTGCGGGGCCTAAATGGTGGGATCACCCAGCACATTTAAGTCCAACACTTAGCGCATACTTCATCTGCAGCACTTACTTTTCACTTCAACACACCCTTACTCATATCTCAGCGCCAGTCGCTAGGACAGTATTAAAAGTGCTCTTCCATTATATATATCCAACTGTGCCCGGCCACCTCTGAGGGCGAAGCTTTAAGAGTGGATGAGTTTTTTGAATTGCGAGAAATGTTAGCCCCTTCAAAGTGTGGCTGTGGTGGGTCTTTTCTTCTCTCCTCCTATTCTCTTCCTGTCTTTTTCCCTTTTTCTTTTCTTTTTGTGTCGTGCCGCTCGCTGCCCCTCGCTTTGATCTGGCGCTTCTCAGCTCGGTCCTAATGGCTCAGCGGAGTGTTCCTCCTCTTTTACCACCTCGCTGGGCCCTGTCAGCGGCAGCTGCTCGCCTCTCTCCCTCTCTCCCTCTCTCGCTCGCTCTCGTCTCTCCGGTTGATTCAGCCTGCTTAAAGCTTCGCCCTCAGAGGTGGCCGGCCAGTTCACTGCGATATAACAGTATGGTACATGACGTCAGTCATGGGTACAAATCGAAGCATTTATCTATTCACGCCTGAAAGGCCGCGAGATCTGTCAGCGCGCGCTCCTGGGCCCGCCTCCCAGGAGTATAATATCATTACGCGCCCTCAGATCTGCCTCTTTTGAAACTTCGCAAGACGGAGTGAACATCTCCGAGCATATCTCAAACGCTCTACCACAGTCAAAAGAGTTTTGTGTGCTTTCGCTCTCTACGGGTTGGTGAGTTATCTGGGTTCCTTAACCCTCACTAGCTCAGGGCGCTACAAAATTCATTGGCTCAACTTCATTTTGAAAGTAGTGGCTGCTATCCTGGCTGCCTGGCTGGCTAAGTTTCTGACTAGCCTGCTAGCTTGCTAATAGTTGCAGATAGTGTGCTTGTGTTTTAACATTCTTCTCTACTTTCAGATTGAAAAAAAGATGGCCAGACACTACCCCGACTGCGGTCACGTCCGTCCCAAGGGCGACCGCCACTGTCGGTGCGTGACCTGCCTAGGCAGGGACCACGCAGAGGGCGCGCTTTCGGGCAAAGCCCCTGTCTGTTCCATCTGTGCTAGCCTCCCGCTAGCTAAGGCTACCAGGCGCCTTGCGTTCTGGAAGCGCAAGGACGCCGAGGAGACTGCACTGGTTCCATCCGGGGCTAACGCCCCCGTAGGAATGAGTGCGTCTTCAGCCTTGGACTTGGTGAGCGTGAGCAGTCGCCTTGCAGCGGCAGCTCCGCCCCCGGGTCTCTCCCCGTCTCCGCCGCCTGTCAGCCCTGGGGCTGCGGGCAGCGAGGCTGAGGAGCTTCAACCAAGCGGTGTCCAGCCTGAACTCGAGCTGGACATCAGCCTGGATGATGATAGTCTGCTAGACTTCTCCGATGAGCACAGCTCAATCGCTGAAGCAATGCAGACGAGCCATGACGTTAGGATGCGGGTGGAGACACCTCCTACCTCGTCTCGGCTCCTGGGCCAGCAACTCCACGGGCTCCCTCTCCCTCCCCCTCCCAGTGTGCGGTCCTCGCTGCTGGACGGGGAGTTTTATGCTGGCTCCGCCGCGTCAGTTCACAGCTGCATCCCCTTTTTCGAGGTGGTGCACGAGGAACTGCAGGCGACATGGGCGATACCCTACTCGGGCCGAGCCCCGGTGCCGGGGTTCGCGCCTTACATGCAGCTCCACATGGCTAAGGAGAGGGGCTACCTCTCCTTTCCTCAGGTGGAGGATGCAGTAGCGGGCTACCTCTCGCCCGCATCCCCCACGATGCGTCTCGGCCAGAAGCCTTTCCTGCCCACGCGGGTGGGCAGACACCGTGGGCGGCAGATCTGGTCAATATGTCAGTGCAGCAGCCTTGGGAGCTGCCTCTGCGAAGAGACCTCCTAACGCAGGCGCACAGGACAGTGTGGCACCCACATCCGGAGTGGTGGCGTCTCAGAGCCTGGCACCTGAAAGGTGCAGGCTCATAGCGTCAGGCTTGTCGGACGCGGTGGTGGCTACAATACAGAGTGCCCGAGCTGTATCAACACGGGCTCTGTATACGCTGAAGTGGCGCAGTTATGGGCGGTGGTGAGCTGCGCGTCAGCACGACCCCATTAATTGCGCGCTGGGCGTTATTCTAGAATTCCTACAGCAGTTATTTGATGAGGGGAAGGCGGCTTCTACTCTCAAAGTGTACATGGCTGCCATTTCAGCCTGCCACGCAGGCATTAATGGCAGTTCTCCTGGCAGTCACCCGCTAGCGCCACGCTTTATGGCGGGGGTGAGACGGCTCAGGGTGCCAGAGAGACACCTCATACCTTGGGATCTGCTAGTGGTGTTACGTGCTCTCACAGGGCCTCCGTTCGAGCCCCTGGAGACAGTGGACATAAAATGTGTCTCTTTAAAGACCGCGCTGCTGCTGGCGTTAACGTCATGCAAGCCCTGTCAGTCAGTCCACCGTCCCTTCAGTTCTCGATCGCTGGTGACAGAGTGGTTATGCGACCTAATGCTGCTTACACACCTAAAGTGGTGGTAACCCCATTCCGCAATCAGGTGATTGAATTAGCAGTTTTCTCGCCTCCTCCTTTTGCGTCAGCAGAGGAGGAACGTTTGAATAAGCTCTGTCCAGTGCGCGCTCTCTGCTGTGCGCACTAGGGCTTTCAGACAGTCAGATCAGCTATTCGTGTGCTTCGGTGCACGCGCAAAAGGCAGACCTCTATCAAAACCGAGCCTCTCCCGTTGGATAGTAGAGGCTATCGTGTTGTCTTATAAGAGCTTGTCTTTAGATCCCCCGGAGAAGTTGCATGCGCACTCTACGCGGGGGGTCTCGTCTTCCTGGGCCTTACTAAAGGGCGTCTCAGTGGAAGATATTTGCAAAGCTGCAAGCTGGAGTTCTCGCCACACTTTCATTAGATTCTATATGTTAGATGTGGCTGAAACTAGTTTTCTTCATAGCGTTCTGTGGGCAAGCGATCTCTGTCGCCTATGATAAAGGTGGCCCTGTTAAATTCATGGTGTTCTGCAGGCAAGCGATCTCTGAATCCCCTGACCTGAGAACGATGTATATGATAAGTGTGTTCATCGGTGTCTACATGTTTGTTGCACATGAAACACTCCAGGGTGGTTTCCTACAGGCACAGGATCGCGATCCTTGCCGCCTATGATAAAGGTTGCCCTGTTAATATGTTCACCGCCAGCGGCCGTATGAACCTCTATGAGGGCAAAGGCTTCAATAAAGCTGGTGTGTGTAATTGGCTGCCACTGTATTATCACGCGGGAATGTATAGGGTCCCATACTGTTATATCGCAGTGAACTGCGATAAGGAACGTCTCGGTTACTTACGTAACCTCGGTTCCTTAAGCAGGGACCAGATATAACAAAGTTGGCGTGTACAGTGTTACCTTGGATTGATTGTCTTGCTCAGTTTCTTTCCGAGGCAGATCTGAGGGCGCGTAATGATATTATACTCCTGGGAGGCGGGACAGATCTCGCGGCCTTTCAGGCGTGAATAGATAAATGCTTCGATTTGTACCCATGACTGACGTCATGTACCATACTGTTATATCTGGTTCCTGCTTAAGGAACCGAGGTTACGTAAGTAACCGAGACGTTTTCTTTTGTCTAATAAAACCCAATGGTAGCTTCTAGAAGTCATTCAATTCAATTCAATTCAGTTTTATATATACAGCGACAAAACACTAAAATTGTCTCAAGGCGCTTTACAGAGCCCAGAGCTTGAACCCCCCATTCATGTTCCTGTTGTTCATACACAGACTTCACCTTCTGTGATCTTCTGTGATCATAAAAGCCAAAACCAAAGACAAATAGTTTCCGTGGCAATGACTCTTCACCAAATGTGTTGAACCTGTGAAAATACATGAGAGGCTCTGAGAGAGACTGTGATAGAAGATGACTGCCATTGCAGTGGTTGTTTCATGATCATTGTTAATGCGGAGCACTTTCATCTTTGAGGCTTTTACCTTTCATGAATGATACAAGGTTTGTAGAAAGCATTAAGTGCAGGGTCTGTCGTCGGAGCAATTTGCTTCATAAATTAGAGTTAAATGGTGGGGACGAGCATGGTCTGTATAGGAGTGAAGTGGTCAGAGTGAAAAGACTCATAATTCTCCAGCTCTACTCCTTCGCTCTCCAGGTTTTGTATTTTTTAAGAGTGGTGCTCTTGTTGCAAGTCGCTCATGTCTCATAGCAACCTCCAGCACCACTTCGCCGAAAAACTCGTCAACTCGTCACAGTCTGGGGACTAATTACTGCAGAATTACAAAGTTGTTTTCATTAACAAACTATTTTACTTCCAAGAAGAGAGACGGAAGAAAACATGCAACTGACAAACAGGAAGACAGCATTCGTCCACCAACATTTTAAGCAAGTCTACCAACCCTGTGTATTTTCTTGCATCTTTAATCATTCTGCTGCTTTGCATCCGAAAATGTCATTACCACGTTCTTTTCCTTAGCACTTCAATATTGACAGTGTAGATGCAAAACCATGTTCTCTATTACCATCTTGAACAGGAAGTACTTGTTTACGTGATTCTTGTCTGCTAGTGGAGCTGGATATTTGCATGTTTGCACATCCGTGTCCTCAACATTGTACTGAACATCAG
>NC_045163.1:3538606-3583606 GCF_900700415.2 Clupea harengus | reverse complement strand
GTCTGTACTGCATGGTGATCCATGCTGTCTTCTTGGTAAGTTTCCACATACTTCAAGGTCAGGTTTTAGGTCCCATGTATGTATTTGGCTTGGGCCTGTGTCCATGAACTTTTCCCTGATATCTGCCTTGCGTTCTCTCATTGTGCATTTGACATGTATACCTCCCCAGACTCCCAACGCCATGTCAAAACCACTAACTATCACACTAACCACTTGTCTTCATACAGACATGGCAACAACCTAACGGCTCATACAGTTATTTCTGGCACAGGACGAGGGGATGTCATTCAGAACAGAAAGTGTTTTAAAAGGGAAAAAGAGATGCTGGTGGAAAACAGTAAACCTTCTGAGAATTTTGAAGGTCTGCAGCAAAGTTTCTCATTTTCTCTGTCTTGGAACTTGGGGCTGGCAAATGACACAGATTTACTCAAGCTCAATCTGCGAAGCTGCTTGAGGTAAAAAAAAGATCAATATGTTTCATTTTTAACAGAGAAGCGATATTGATCTGCGAAGAACTGTCTTTACACAAGAGCTGAATCTCATTGTCGCACCCGAAGCCGCATGCTATTTTAATCACTGCGATGTTTCATCTTTCAATCTCTTCTCTGCAGGCCGATAGAGAGAAACACTTTGAGAAATACTAGCTGGCCCCTCGGAAAGAATTCCGCCATGGATCTCAAAGAGAGGCTGAACCGATCCAGCTGACAATGGACAATTTATTTTGCATGGAATTTGGTTTGCTGCCCTCATATACATGCAGCTGCACACACACACACACACACACACACACACACACACACACACACACACACAAATGCTCGCTCATACACACACACACACACACACACACACACACATACACCCACACACATAATGCCAACTGTCTGGAAATCACATCTTCAAATATTAATGAAATAAATGCAGACATTCACAAACACACACACACACACACGCACATACTCACACACATACGTACACACACACACACACACACACACACACACACACATATATATACACAACTCTGCTGTGGGATGTGACGAATGAACCAGGCAAATTGCCTGATATGTGAATGAAATATTCATCCTAAAATCGCTCTCATCCACACGGCCCCATTACCCCCTCCCACATCAATCAGGGGCCTTCAGTAGGCGCGGGGAGCTGTCCATCACTCCCATGACCAGCCAGCCGTTCCCAGCTCCAGCCTGATGCATCACTAAAGCAGGCCCTGGAGCCAAACATCCAACACACACACACACACACACACAGACAGACACACACACACACAACAACAACAACAACAACAAGGATACACACACACCCCCAACACACACACACACACACACACCCCAACACACACACACACACACACACACACACACACACACACACACACACACACACACACACACACACACACACATACACACACACACACACACACACACACACACACACACACACACACACACACACACACACACACACACACACACACACACACACACACACACACATACACACACACACACACACACACACACACACACACACACACATACACACACACACACATACACACACACACACGCATACACACACACTCACACTCACACACACACATACACACTCACACACACAAACACACACAACAACAAGAACAACAAGGACACACACCTCCCTCCAACCACACAACTTCCTCTTTCCCATTGAAAAAGGCACTTACACTTCCTCCACGTCACAAGCCTGGGTCTCTCTCTCTCTCTCTCTCTTTCTCTCTCTCTCTCTCTCTCTCTCTCTCTCTCTCTCTCTCTCTCTCTTTCTCTCTCTCTCTCTCTCTCTCTCTCTTTCTTTCTCTTTCTCTCTTTCTCTCTTTCTTGCTCTCTCTCAGCCCCCCCTTCTGCCAATAAACAAACCACATGGGTCATGACAAAATCCCAATACTGCAGGTAAATAGCATTCAGCCATTAGAGTGCTCCAGTTCGGGGTGCTAAATGACGTTTATCCCTCTGGAGGGCCCCGAGGGTAAATACCAGAGGGGTCATTATGACAGCATCCTGGCAAATAGCAGGGGGGGGGGTCGTTCCTGACGCTCTTCATTGCCGATATCCTCCTGCTCTCTCCTGTCCTCCTTTGTCCACTCCACCCCCACAGGCAACAGTTCTAACGTCCCTCCTACAGGAGACAGAGACAGGTGGAGATTTGACTGAGTAAAAGGATCTTTCAGTGTGTCCGTTGGCTGTTTTCTCTGTGGACCGGGGGCCCATTATTCAAAGTTCAGCCGACGTCTGAAGTGCAGAAGTGGGAAATCATGACTTGGAGAGCGAGCGGGAGCGGGAGCGGGAGCGAGATGCTGTGCAGGGCAAATGCCACCATTTTGAGTGAGAGTGGCTCAACACTAATGAGCGCTCTATGGTTTCGGCAATGACAGGCACACGAAAATAACTCCAGCGTGTCCTCAACTATGTGGCAGATGCCTTTTTAAAAGCAGCTCCCCGCTTCACTCTTCTCCTCACCACCACCACCACCACCCCCTCCGACGCCTCTGCCTGAGGCTGAGGGAGCGGATGCCGTCAGGGGGGGCCGCCGTTTCAGGGTGGAAGAGCCTGGGGGGGCTTGGGGGAGGGGGGGAGGGGGAGGGGAGAAGAGGGGGGTTGCTGGCGGCTTTGAAGGGAGGAGGTCACATGCTGAGGCCACAGGGGATCGGCACGTCTCGAGGCCGGCTCGGTTTCCCGGGGACACGATCACTCGGCTGACTTCCTCTCTGGGTGTCTGTCTGAGATTGGCTGACTTATCAGCGGGGCCCGGGCCACTTTGTTTTCCCGGCGTTATCGGCGCTCAAGCTGCGGCGGCTGTTTAGGCTTGCAAAGCGCCATCACTGCCGCTGCCTCGGCTGCGGCTGCTTGTGTCCTGGCTAGGTGTTTGTCTTGTTTTCTTTTTTTCTCTGTTCTCTCCAGGGTGCCATTTATGGTATTTACAGTCACACCTCGCTCAAGCCCGCTGCTGTTTAGAGAAGCGAAATTGGAACACAGTCAAATTTAATATCGCCATTTACAAAACGCATATTACTTCATTAAAATCGACTGGAAGATGTCAGCACAGTGATTTGTGTCTTCACACTCCCGACTGTCTCCTGGTTCTTAATTATTTTGCCACATCCAAAGGAATTAGTCATTGTTGGGATATTCATAAATGTCTACTCAAGAAATGTGGTCATAATCACCGCCACATGAGACTCGCGCTACTGTAACTTCACATGATTAAAGTCCTTCTCCTGACATTAATTAAACCCCTAAAAAGTAATTTCTCTTCCTCAAAATGAGATATTTAGAAGTTTTTTTCATGAAAAAAATCCCTTCATGGCCTTAAAATGGCTTGGGTGTAACGCTACACCTTTGCCTCGTTTAGTATTTGGAGAGCTATGAATGTGCAAATTAGCTACACCTGGCTGCTCCTCTCTCTGCGCTCAAAACTTTTTCACAGGAGGAGGTCGTAATTAATTCTTTATTAATTCATTATCAGTATTAATCTTTTAGCTGACTAGCAAACTCTTTGCTTTGTTTTAGTTGCCACAACCCTGTGTTGTCATTTTCCAGAAGGAGGAAGGTGAATATTTAACACCTTTGCCAGGTCTCTGTTGTTGTTTGAAGTGGGCTGATCCACCCCTGGAAGAGTCACTGTGTCCTCACCACCTGAAACTCACCTTGGTGAGTCAGTCAAGTTAGGTGATGAGCTGGCACAATCGCGGAAGAACCGGTTATGCTACCATGGCGGCAACACACCGAAATTGCCTAGTCTGGCTGCGCAGTTAATTGATTTGAAGACTGAGGAGTGGATCCACACTCCCTCTCTGTCTGCTTGAGTGGCGAACGGCGCGCTAGTGGATTGTAATTTTATTCATTCACCAAATTTGCAATTGAAAAAGATGCCATTTTCATAAAGAGCAAATGGGAGCGGACAGAATGCAATCATAAATTGGGGCCGCTGCTGGCCCAGTGATTCATTGGCTGGATCTGCCAACAATGCTCCCTGCCACTGCACAGAGCTCCTTGTCCAAGGACAAACACAGGCGTTGTGCACTGGTTACAGTGCTACCGCAGTCTACAAACGTCCATTTCCATGGTTTCCCCCCATTTTATATACTGTAACACTTCCTTATACCTATTACCAAAACGGCTTTATTGCTTTTGTTACGTGTGAAAACAAGTAACAGTTTGCTCAGATCTGTGAGGTCTAATTTGATTTGATCCAATTAAGATTAGCTTATTGCCGACCCTTTTATGCCACAATTGGAATCACATGGGGAGGTTTAACAGCTCATTTTACATCCCTGGAAACTGCTCTCACTTTGCTGATAAATCCTGTTTATACTCTTATTGGCTTTTTATTACTCATTATCACTTCAAATCGTGTGGATAAATCTCGTTCCCCTCTAATAGTTCCCCCAGTCACGGAGCATGCCTTTCTCTCCTGGCTGCACTGAATGAATGGTTCCTCTCCCTGCTAATACTACATTTAAATGCAGATGACCTCGTTCTTCTGCACTGTGTCCTTCATATATGTGCCTTCCTGCCTCTCTCCTTGTTGATAGTGTCCTTCTCTCCCTTGTTTCTCATATTTCTTTTCCCACCATAAATTTCTCACTCTACCCTCTTTGTTCTTTCCTCACTCTCTAACCTCCAATCCTTTCACTCTCTCTCTCTCTTTCACTCTCTCTCTCTCTCTCTCTCTCTCTCTCTTTCTCTCACAAACACACGCACGTTTTCTCCCTGTTGCTGTTGCAGGATATACTGTATGACAGACTGTGGTCCATGACCACAGCGTGTGCGCAGGACTTCATAATGAGTCTCTCCTGCTCTCTCCCATATCATTACAGGCTGTGCTTGAGGGACAATAAATCTGGGATCGTCCTCTCCTCTCCTCTCCTCTGCTCTCCTCCCAGCAGCACCCATCCCCCACCACACCACACACAAGGAAGAGGTGACATGCTGGAGCAACAGTCCCCGCCTCAGCTTACCTTTGTGTTGGATGCACCATATGCCCATCAGATATTGGGGATTTTTGCTGTTCATTTTCTTGTGACCTATCCACGAGCTATTGGATTAAAGTCTGAGAAGTGTCACCAGTTTTCTCTCTCTCTCTTTCTCTTCCTACCACTTTCTCCCCCCCCCCCCCTCTCTCTCTCTCTCTCTGTTCTTCTTCTTCTCTTTGTTCTCCCTCCACTGGTCAATCCTGCAGTTGAACATTTCCCACTAAAAGGGCGTTTTTGATGTCATATGTCCAGTGCCCCCGGCCTCGTTAGAATGTCCGTCTAATCCCTCAGAGCACATATTAACAGTTTCTGCCACAGAAGAAAACAGGGGACAGGGGGAGACAAAGAGAGAGAGAGAGAAAGAGAGAAAGAGAGAAACACCTTTCCTCCGTGCTCTAGCTGTGAGGTCCTCAGGGAGCTCTGCTGGAGAGAGGGGGGTTAGCGGGGAGTGTTGGTGGTTGCTAGCACTGATGTCTGAAGCCCAGTCAGTGATTGTAAACGCGACACAATGTGTCTGTATCACCATGAGCTCATAGGGGAGTGTGTGGGTGTTGACACGTATGTGTTTGGGTGTGAATGTGAGGATTGTGTGTGTGTTTGTGTTTGAATGTTGGAGTGTTTAAGAATTTTATATTAACTGGTTGCTTCAGTATTGGTTTGTCCTTGTTGCATGTGTATGTAATTCCTTTTGGAAATTGTGCGTCTGTGTTTGCTTTTACAAAAGCAGTAGCCTGTAATAGCCCAGGAGAGAGGCTGTACAATACCTCACAGGGGAGAGATACTGTAACTGGAAGAGGAGATAACTGTCACTGCGTATTGATTTACTGAAGGAGGGTATATGGTCCCACATGCAAACTCTACCATGTACTGTTGTGCCCCGTATGCACAAAGTGCACCTATATGCACACATATGCACACATATAAATACAAATATTGTATATATATATATAAATCTTGCATATGCATGTAGATTTTTGTACGTGGTTTTGGTGATGATAATGCACCATGAATGCACTGACTGTTCTTTGTGTTTGTCACCCCATGCTGCATGTGTGTACAGCATCCCCCAACCCCCCAGGCATCTCTCCCTCTCTCCTCAGTGACTGATGGCCACATAAAAAGGCAAACCTGTTTGCGTGCAGAATGTGCAAACAGACGGTAAAGCTGGTCCGTACACCGCATGGTACTCTCCAGGCTGACACTAGCCAGGCCCCAGCCCCGCGCAGGCCACCCTGGGCCTCCAGAGCCGCCGGGCTCCCGCTCCAAATCCACATGTTTACGGCTGGCTGCCTTTTCCCACCACCACAGGGGGATTATGGGTAAGCAGGCCCTTACGTGACACCACAGGCAACGGAGAGTAATAATAAAACGTAATTGCATGTACAACTCTGCCTCCCCCCTCCAGTTGAGTTCTGATGAATGTGAGCGTATGCTTTTTACGACTTGCTAATTAGAGAATCGAAGTTCAGTGGATTCTGAGCCGTGTTGCACGAATGATTTCTTAGCAGAGAACACCAGCAACATGAGAGACGGAGACAAAGGAAGGATGAAAAACAAATCAAGACAGAGAGGGGGATAGAGTGAGGGAGAAGTGAGATTAAAACACAGGAGGAATGAAAGAGGATAGAGAGAGTGGCAAAGGCTACGGCGCAGAGGTGAGGAGTAATGTTCTATGACAGGGTGAATGAGAAGGCAGCTCATTATGATGCCACGCATCAGAACTCCAGCGGTGACCTCTGACCCTACAATGCCTGGACCTATCAGCCACTGCGGTCTGGACAACACTGCCCTCCCTCTCCTTAAGGACCCAAAACATTCATGGTTGCCTTGAGACAAGGGCACCAGTGAGGGGAAAGGGAAAACAATGGCTTTCGGTGTCTAATGTTGAATCTACTCCTCAGACGGCAGTTAAGCTCTAGCTCTGCAGTAGAATCCAAACAGCATTTTTTTTTTCATTAATGTTTCAGCTTTTGAATGACTCCTTGATCCATGCCAAAAATCCTCTACATTTTAGTTCTATGCATAAAAGCTTCATTGCATTTGAAGTAATCTTCTCAAGTGAGATATCTCTAGAATTTGTACACAAAATCAAATAAACTTGCATGCAGAGAAACACTGAAGGCCAATGCAACTGAGATCCATTTGCAATGCAACTTTGAGCACAGTGCTTTCATAAGGTGCACGCAGAAGAGGATTCCTGAGAACTGCATGGTGTGAGCACCTCAACCTTGAGCTCTTAGTTTGTCTTTAATGGGAAATATAGTTGGAAAAGTCACAGATTAATCATTAGCGTGGCGGATGTCGTAAATCTTAATAGAAATAGCCTTTTAAAGACATCAAGAAAGCAATAAATCAAGTGTCTTGTCAACAATATTTAGCCCATGGTTCTATAATGAGTCTGTTTCAGAAGGGAAGGCAGCTAGAGAAAAAAAAATGAGGCGAGCGACCCAACCTGAGTTGCGGGTCACTGATAATTTGCTGCTCTGTCGTGTTTGAAGTTGGCTGCTTTGCCTGTAGTCACCTAATGATACACGGTGCTCTGTGAACTTGCCTCAGAGAAACCCAAAGCTGGGTGCCACTCACCCATGACACAGATATGGCGACATGACAGATGGTTGTTATTCCAGATGTCACGATCGCTTTATTAGCGCAAAACGCTGAGAGCTGTGCCGTTCACTGACGGATCCATTAATTCCCACGGCTACAGTGAAGGGTGTTGAAGACTGTATTTGGACTAATTAACAAGTCGGCTCCCAGGTGTGAAGGCCTGTGGAGTTTATCTTGCCATCAGCTGCCAGACGATGTAGGGAGAACGCAAGTCTTCAAAAAACCAAAGGACCAATTACTGTTCCTGGTTTCCCAACCTGCTGATGGTAGGACTTTTTCTACCTTCAGACAGCAGAACGAATCTGCGCAGTAAAACTTACTCTTCATGCATATTCCATCTTGTGTTGGCAATGTGACCATACGGTCATAATTCAATCACTTATCAAGCGTTCTCTTGGTCGTCTCCCATCATACAGACCATTTCCTCGTCAACCTGTCAATCATCTGCTGTGTGTGGAGGCTGGGGAACGACTTGGGCAGACCGTGTCTTTTGAGTCGGGTTTTTTAAAAGGGCCACCTCTGGCCCCCTTGACTTTATTGAAATGCGTGTGTCTGTTTCATTCAGGGCTCCCAAAGGAGGGTCAGGTATCTCTCGGAAATGAAGCCAGACATTCCTTCTTCTCAGTGTATTCCCCCTAGTGCGTCTGTGGACCCTGTCACGCCTAGATCACCAAACGCGCCGGGGAAATCCCGGCTGATTTCATTTGATGCGAAGAGAGACCCATTGTCTCTCCCGTACTTCTCTCTACCGCTCTCTTTCTCTGTCACTGTCTAAGACACACACACACACACACACACGCACACACACACACACAGGCCTCAGATCTGCTTTACATCTGCTAAGGCTTACACGTCTTTGTAGATCAAACTCCCAGGTCCCCCTGGTCCTGTCCTCGACAAGTACCTTTTTGGAATAGAAACGCTCCCACTTCAAAGTCTGCTGAGTGAGCAGATGAAGCAACACAGCACGTTTGGATCACGTACACAAACAATGCTTCTAGAAAACAAAACAAAAACCATGCAGTATATTCTCCATACCTCGCAATGAAAAGTCACACCCAATGTCCAGCATTTTACACCACATGCAGCACTTTTTTATTATCTTAAGTAATTTAAATGTACTGAGCACTTATAATTACCATTAAATACGGTCAAACATAGGTATTACGCTAAAGATAGGCTTGGGAGAAGCAATTAAGCGGCAGTTAACCATTATATGTGCATTGTGACTTCATATCCACATCATAAACTGCCCTGTAATTACACAATTAATGTGGTGGTTTATAGCGATCTGTGTTATTTAGTGCATTACATTATTACACACTCTCCTCTAGTGTCATACAACTGGATATACACAGAGAGTGATTCCTGGAATAGCTTCCAACAGAACAAAGCCTCTGCAGCCATCTGGCCATGCTATGGATGTCTTGGGTGAAGCATAAGAATCTAGACCTAGTTCTGATCCGCCTCCCCATTCCTCCATGCATTACACCTTTGGGTTCCACCATCTCTCACCCCTCCTGGCCTAATGCTCTTGCTCCCAGCTCGTAGGGTGCTCTCAGGGCCATGGCATTCTGTTAGTGTGGAAACTGAAGAGAAAAAAAAACCTTGGGCAAAAAACCTTCCCCCTCTGAACATAGCTGGCATTCCAATGTCAGCTGTGTGCTCCTTCCCTACAATGAGCCTGAACAGCAGAGTCTTTATGGGTCATGGGCATGTCTTACCTTGAGGCAGTGAGATCTTGATTATGAAAACATGTATTCCTGACAACCCCACCACCACCACCGTCTCCCCATCCGTAAATGTGAGAGGCATGACAAGTAGATTGCTGTGTGTGTGTGTGTGTGGAAACGTAGGTGAAGGGGGTGTGTGTGGGAGGTGTTCTTTGGGTCAGCTGTAGATAAGAGAGGTCACTCACTGGGACACACACACACACATATGCATGCAAGATCATAAGAATTATACTTGACTGCTCAAAACTATAGCTCAAGAGTAGTGAGTGAGACACCGCGCACAATCTAGCTCCACCAAGCTTCTTGTTAAAGTATTATTAATGCATTCATCAGTGCACTCATTCCCACCTCTGTAACACCTTGAATAAGAATTATACATTAGTACCCAAAAATCAGACCTGACTGTGTCCTTGTGTAAGGTAGATAGAGAAACTGATAATGTACAGACTTAATTTAAATCGTGGACTATTGGAAGAGAGATAATCAGGGAGGGCTTGTCTCGTCACTTGAGCGAGCTCCCTTTCAAATTAATTAGTCTGGAACACACAAAAAATCACAGGAGCTCTGGTGCCCAAGGCAATGCCTGGAAAGCTGAGCCCTCATTCTTGTAAGTCCAACATAATATTTGAGTTTCAGTCACACAGGCCAAAACCTCTGCGTTACACGTTGTAATTAAAATGAAAGAAGTTGGGAAATGAGGGACTGGTAATTCCATTACATTGGATACCCTGCAATTTAATGCTGGAAGCTGGCGACCACACATGTCTTGACATATTCCAAACCTGAAATTCAACAACGTCCGGCACCCCTTTCCTCAACATATCACTAATGGTCTCACGGCTTCCATACTGAAGGTCCATTTTGCAGTTTTTCCTTTGAACTTCTCCCTTGTACCCTATAGTCACTGATAAGCTAAGTGTGCCACTGATTAAACCTCTCTCTCTCTCTCTCTCTCTCTCTCTCTCTCTCTCTCTTCCCCTCTCTCTCTCTCAAGTATACACAGCATTCCCAGATGGGAAGTAGGTTGGCCAGGAGAGTCCAGCTGGACTTTGTCACATTAGAGTTTCAGACTAACTTTCTCGAGACGAGAGTTCTCTCAGACATAGAGAAATAAACTGCTTCACTGGGACAGAGATAAACATTTATTCTGCCCGAAGGGGGTTTGTGCCGTGGAGATGGGTCTGCTGAGGCATCCAGTGGGGGGACATCAAAAGTACGTTCGGCATGAGCAACGGCATGGGACGGAGAGAGAGAAGGTTTAAAAGAAAAAAAAAAGATCCTGGCTGAAGTGGAGCATCAAATCACACTCCGGACTCCAAGCAGCCAAGCCTCGACCAAGCGTCTCTGCTTGAGAGCCAACCATCCACGCAGACAAAAGATGAGAGCAGTCCCGCACAATCTTCAAGTGCTCGATGATATACAATGTGTGTTTCACTCACTTGCTCATCAGCCCCCCTCAGAGCATTTGTTTAAGTCAAACAAAGGGACCTTTAACGAAGCACGATCTGAGCAAAGAGTCTCAAGGGCCGCGATACGAGGCCTTCTGATGATCAGCGCGCCGTTTCTCAGCACACAACGCTTTCGCTGAAAGAAGATTATGAAGGAGGGAATGAGAAATGTATTCAGGGATTTCTGGTCCACAAATTGTGTAGCTATTATGCGATTACTGACAGCTTATCCCGTCTAATGAAATGGGACTCTTGGGGGAAATCGTGAGTGCTTTCTTATACAAACATGCTGAACAATTTGACGACAACGGCGGTGCGTAGTGTATTAATAACAAGTTGAAATAAGGAACAGCTCAATCCCATGGCTCACACACAAAGGCCTGTATTTTGTCTTCTCTCCCGTCCTTGATTGACCGAAGCGGGACGAGACCCTGAGAAAGGAAGCTACACTCGGCTGGAATTCAACCGATCGCCGCGCTAAGTTGAGGCCTCACTGACCCTAATTTGAAAAGACTTCATTGTCTTGAGCCAGTGTAGACATGTATCATACACACACGAAGTGGGACAGACCCTCCGTCCAGAGGGGTGAGATGAGCCGATTAACAGTTACGGATTAGTCTGCTGGGGTTGACGGATCTCGGCTGCTGACGTAACAGAGCACCCCTATAGCACCCCACCCGACACCACAGCGGTCAACCCAAACAAACATAACCCGCACAAGATCCCCCACATCGCTTAGACTTTACTGTCAGAGAGGACACAGTCATGTTATGTGATATCATTATCTTTTCAGTGGGGATGGCTAATGCATGGACTGGAAATTAGTTACTGGTGGTTTTACCTGTGTGGTATGAGCTGGTAACTTTGTGGTGAGGTTGAACAATAAAAGAAGGGAGTTTTATGTTTCATTCATGAGGCAGGTTAGACAGGTGTGAAATAATTTCAGTGAGAGTGGGTGTGTCAGTGTGTGGGCGAAGAAAAGTCACCTGATGTAACAGTCTACAGTCATGCATTTACGACTTTCATTGCACTCAAATTCTGGGTGCTTTGCAACGGCTGCATTGTGTGGTTTTTAGAAGACCCTGCAAAAAGCAACCGAAAAGGGCCAAATATATCAAATAGTGAACTGCCTTGAAAAAAATGCAATATTCAAGAAAATGGAAATCAAATCCACTAAAACATCTTACAATGAATACTCCTTTCCAACACTTAGGCCTACATGGCTTTTAATGTGTTAGAACACATGTGGACCTGATGTACGCAATGTGATTGGCAGCACTGTCATATGAAGTTAAAACCATCAGAAATAATAACCATGTGTCACAATGCTGTCCTGCCGTTTACAAGAATGATATCAGATGTAATCTTTGACTAATGCTCAATCACCCACGTCTTCCACTAGGAAAGATTCATATTTTTCTGTAGCTTTTCTGTGGAAGCTTTTTTTAAATAATTTATATCATGTAGCAAACTGTGTTCTACGAAATTACAGTGATATTACAAACTGAAACCTTACTTGCCTCCAAAAGGTCTTAAATCTTTCTCAAACTAAATGCGCCATCGTATCGCGAGAGAGTAAGTTGAAGAGAAAAAAAGCCTTATACTTTTACTTCAATATCACTGCGATGTTCAGATGCCTGATACCTTTTAAATTTAAATAGTATCTGTTCGGTAAACTGAATTGTTTGCCGCTGGAGGAAGCATAGATACCCCCTTCTTTCAGGAGGAGGGTTGTTGTTTTTGTAAGCGAGACGCCCATCATTCAAAATTCAAACCAATGAGACGGAGAGTCAGCCTGAAACTGTACCCTCTCCCTCTCGGCAGGGAGGCATGGCTGAATGCGGACTGTTCTTGCTCACTTCGGCAAACTACGCTGCACGATTGTCTGTTGCGTTGTGATTTCTGCTGTCATTCGTCACATTTTGGCAACGTATTGACATAGTAACCTTCAGTATCCGGATTTACTAACACAATTTCAGAGGATTGTGCGCAAAGAAAGGTCTTTCGGTCTCCGTTTGGTCGGCTGGCCCCTGGTCTTGCTTTACCCATGACAGTTTGAAGACAACGCCGAGGATATAGATCCGGCTTCGGCTTGGAGAGTGTGGAAGACGACGAGAGCTAACTGAACTTGACGATTTGGGTGGATCTTTTTTGCAGGTTACCCGGAATGGTGTAATGTGATCTGAATCTCCCACACATGCGGTTTGTAACGTTCAAATTAACTTACTCACACAGTACAAGTAACTAGTGGTTCGGGAAGTACTGGTGGATGTTTTACCGTGGAAACTAAATTTGTATCAGACCATAAATCTGAATTCATCTACACATCTTGGACATTTTCTGTGGATTCTTACTGCGACCGGGTTGCGAATTTTGGTGCCCGAGTCTCCAAGCTGCTGCGAGGAGGGATGCGCTTGTTGCTATGAATACACGATCAGACCGCACTGTTGAATAAAAGGAAACATTCATATCTACAATCGCTCAGCTCCCTTTGAAAGAACTTTGTCACTTGTGAGTACCACATTCTGTTGCGACCCTTTTACGCAGGATACATAGAGTTCATACTGGCAACGGATGACTATCAACACCACCTTTAAGTAATCTGTAACATCAGTTGCAAAGCATACTACAGTGTGGACAATCGCCATCGCTCAGGTGCAGTGATCTAGTCTTGCTGTATTTCATTCATTCAGTTGAGAAAGCGAAGAGCTCATTTTTAAAAGGCCGGACATTCCGATGTGAACTCTGCTCTATCGATTCACACTGAAGTTGCACCGAAGACGCCGCATCGCACGGAACTGCGTGTCAAAGTTAGATGATGCCGCAACTGGAAACGATTCTGATTGTTTTTCACATCTTCTGGACGTGCGTGTTCACTCAAGAACCGGCGTCCAAGGTGGTTGCCGATCGCTATGCGGTCTATTGGAACCGCACAAACCCCAGGTGAGTCCGGCATAATCTGTCGATGCTTCACTGAGGAAATTATTTTGGTGTCTTAAGTTGGTGTCTTAACTATCCAGAAGTTATTTAAATCTTTACTCTGCAAAATGAAAAACTGGTTAAAGGCAAATAGAAATAAAATTAGACCTGCTTATTTGCTGAAAACAATGAACATACGAATGAACCATCTATCTGTCTCTCCCAAATAATGTAATTCAGTTTTTCAATTGTCCTAGGTTAAGCAAGGACATTTTTTGCAAAACGCAATAGGAAACTGCAAACATAAGTCTACCATTGAATCGTATTATAATAAGCACTTGCATCACTGACATAATTTCCAATGTTTATGGCTGTTTCCTCTTAGCTCTGTATCTTAGAATAGCCTGTGCAGCGATATATTGTAAACACTGTAGATCCCACTCTTCCACCTAATCATTTTGTATTGTGTAAATTACAGCACTTGTTTTATGTAGTTATGAACAACAGACAGCCTAACGCAAAGTCTGTGGATATTCTTTCATTCGGTGGGTCTGTGGAGGCAGGCTGCTGCCAAACCTGTGATAACATTTCCCCGTCTTCACGGAAACCTGATGAATGCATACCGCTCCCGCAAACCTTGTCCTCGTCGGCAAACTGTCGCACTATGACTTTGCAAATTCATGGGACAGATTCGGCTCATTGTAATTAGCAGTTGAATTGAGGGACTTCTTTTGAGATTCAAACGCGTTTACTGCACCATGCCGTTACGAGGAAAATGCTATCCCAGAATTAACTGTTGAACTGTAGGCCTAATCCAAACAGAACGCACTATTTCTCACTACTGAACTCGTTTTAACAAGTAGAATTCCCAGGTTTAGGCCAAATTACGTTTGTCTTGCGTTTGTGAAAGGCAAATTCCCGTATTCAAATGTGCAAATAATTGTGACAATTACCTAAAATGTGTCTTTGAGCTTTTGATATGTCACATTTCTTGCGCTAAGTGAGCGTGAAATGGTTATACATTGTTATAACACGTAGGCGTGTATTACATTATTTGGACTGGTTTTTTTTGTATTCTTTTAACTCTTAAGCTTAGTAAGCTATATTAAAGTGTAGATCTATGAGGGGGTGTCAGCTTCAAGACCTACATGAATCCAGTCTTCTTTGTGATTTTGGCTCCCGTGAGACGTGTTGGGGAAAAGTGTTTGTTGATGTTTTCTTTCCCAGTGGAATGGGAACTGTTGATTTCTCCACTCCGATATAAAGCCTGATAGCATCTCGGGAATGGAATCTGGCCGTTTGCAGCTCAGGCGAGAAACGCTGTTCTTTATCCCTCAACCTTCAGTTCATGTATCTGAAGGGAGAAAATATGGAAGATCTCTTCAAGAGCTAATGATTTAAGCGCTAAACAGAATTTCATTAAAGCCGGCACGGTGGTTGTAGAGTACTTAAGTGCTTTGTCCTTATTTCACGGTTTAGATAAGAGGAAATAAATCCTTTCCAAACAGGTGAAAATGATTGGGTGCACCCCATAGTGAAAGGAAGTCTTGCTGGACGACTTTCAGTTTAGTTAATTGGAGGTTCACATGCTGTGAATTCAAATCTAACCGGACATCAAACATAAATTGTACATCAGAATAAAAAGTAAATACAGAAATGCCTCTCTTGAGATTTGTATGTGATAAGTCCCACTTAAACTGCCTCCCACTGTGCCTATCAGAATAGTGAAGATGAGTCGAGTTCTCTCTCTGTGCACGAGAAGCAGGATCTCTGTCTCCAGCTCTTGCCAGGAGTGCCCAGGTTAGGGTCCCCCCTGTGTCCTGCCAGCGACTGCAGGCCATTTCCCATTCCCAGCTCCTGCCCCGCAGTTGCCATGGGTCTGGCCCGCGCCTCAGCCCCACGCTGGGCCAGGACAATACCGAGACACAGAGGGGCTTTTCAGCCGTGGCCTGCGCCCAGCTGGGTGCATGCTTTTAGCGAGAGAGGCACATACGGAGGTCACACATTCTGTGATAACCAAAACAGGCCTCTGGTTAGCCGTGGCAGGGCGGCAGCAGAGGCTCCGTCGTCAGGGTTAAAACTGGGGCGAGCCCTGGGCCTCCAAACGGCCATGTCACAGGCACCCCGCCTGGGTTTTGTCTGAGTAGAATGGGGCCCCTTGGCTAAATAAATGAGTTACTTTAAATGAGTGTCTCTCATTCGCATTCATGGACTCACCCAGTGGCCTAATCCAGCTCTCTGGCTAGGCTGTATTATGTATCTATGCTCACTGCTAAGACCTTTGGCCAGCCTTCCCATCTCTTTCCTCCCAGCTCCTGAAACCTCTCTCTCTCTCTCTCTCTTTCACCCCATTCCCCCCTTAAAAATATGAGGACTGTCAAAATATGGTTTGGGTGAGCAGAGAGAATTCAGTTAAGTGTTGTCAGCATTTTTCAGTCTGTGAGCGTTTCCACCAGGACTTTGAAATGGACGTGATCTTTGGGGAGGGGAAAGGGATCGTGGAAGAATGGAAATGCAAAGGAATTCCTGCTTGTTTTCACTGGCTCTATTCACAAACAAATACAGGTTTTTGTCGGGGTGTTAAAGCGCCTCTGCCGTTACATAAAGCCCTCCCCTGCACACCCTCCCCCCTACACACACACACACACACACACACACACACACACACACACAGTCATAGACACACATAGACTCTCACACAAGCACCCCTACACGTACGCCCCCCCCTCCCAATGTCTCCAATCCAATCCATTTGGATTGATTCTCTTGAATGTGATTCATTAATGCCTGCAAATTACGGGAATCAAAAGCAGCGGAGCAAGAGTTCAACTGTGAGGTTTAGCCAGCCATGAGCCATGCTGTGAAATATTAATACTTCGGTTGATGAAGGCAAGTTATTGGCTTCATTAAAATATTCTTAATAAAAGAATATGAAATACTTCAATGGCACTTTGCACTTTTATGACAGAAGACAAGACACTGCACAAGTGTTTTTTTATTTGCTCTCTTCAACCCAATAACTTTCAAGTGCCCAATTATTTTCTGTTTGAAACTCATTCCTTGACATCAAACGACAAATCATGCTAAATTGCAACTGTGAGGATTTTTTTTTTTTTTAAATCCATTTTCATGATCCATTATCCCGAAAGCCTGGCTTAATACAGAATGCAACTTCGAACTGTTGGAAAATAATTAACTATGGCGGCTACCAAACAAATTACACTCTGTAACCACAGAGCGTGTATTTCGGGGGTTGTGTGTGTGTGTGTGTGTGTGTGTGTGTGTGTGTGTGTGTGTGTGCGTAGGTTTGGACTGTTCCTAGTCTCACTTGAGTGAGTGCAGTGTGTGCTGTAGGGATTCCTGAGGGGATTTGTCCACTGCCTGGTCTCTGTTGTGGGGGCAGAGGTTTGTCCAACACCCACACAGGTGCAGACCATGTCGCATTTTGTGTCCCACACACAGCTCTTTGGCGCCATTAAGGGTTGAGCTTCTTTACAGCAAGACTGCGCACGTCCGCTTGCATCGCGTGAATCAAGTCCGTGGCATCTGGTTACAGAGATTGATACTGCCACAGTAGTGACTCAATTCTTTGGAGTATTCATTTTTTTGTCTATGAGGGAATGACTAGCTGAAGTATGTTTCTCAGCATATTCACATCTGAAAGGAATCGTGTCTCGAATAATGAGCTTCATTTCAGAGTTGTTTGCATCATTAATGGTCTCTGAATTTGCATCAGTGTTGTTGTCTTTTTCTTTTTCTGATTATTCATTTGTGTGGGAAGTAGTTGTCTCCTGCTGAAAACGAGACCTGTTTATTTGTTGTTGATAGGTGGGATCAACAGAGAATCTGTATCGAGTTGCAGCCTTAATCTTCTCAGTGTTTGTATATGTGGTGCCATGGAAGCTGATACCATAGCTCATCAAAGAGAGCCATTGGACGGACCCCGCTCCCCAACAGCTGGGGGCAGACGGGGTCTGGGTGTTCTGCTGGAGAAGTGTCCTCCTAGGGCCTGATTTTAATCTCCGATAATGCCCCCTCAAAGCTCTCAATAACAGATGTGACACATTTCCCTTTAGACGGCAGACACATTCTCTATATCTCTGAACTTTTTGCAGGTTCGATAATAACCCCAAGTTAAGGCCAGAGCATCTGGGATGACACGTTGCTTTTTACAGAAAGCTGCTTCTTCTTGTAAGCAATTCTGGTCATTTTTAAATGTTTTTTTTTTTTTTCAACTGCTCGTGGTCACACACCACAGAAATGTAGAATGTCGCCAGTTCCTCTCTGGCTTCTCTCGCCTCACTCCCCCTGCCCTTCGCCCGGACGGCCTCCACCACAGATACAGTACGGAGCTCTGCGCCAGACAGAATGACCTCACATGTTTTTTTTCTCTTTTACATGCAGGCTCATTTTTAATCTCCACTTAAGAAACAAAGCCTCCATTTTGCGTTCTGTGGCCAGTTGATGTTGTGATAGCTGCTCTGTCGTATTGTGCGCAGTTCAGTTAGCATTGTTCGCCGTGTTTACCCTCCTCTCCCCCTTCTGTCTCTCCCGGCTCCCCGCTGTTTGGTTCCGCTTGGATTTTAAACGGCTACAAAAAACAGAGAGAGAGAGAAGTGAAAGAAGAAAAAAAACTCCCGTCCAAATATTGACTGGGTCTTAGGACCTCAGCCCTTTTCCAAGCCAGGACGAGACCCGTGTGAAAGGGCGCTATTGTTCCTGCCTTAGCCGTTTAGCCCTTTGCCAGGGTCTAAAGTATGTAGGCCTCTGTAACACAAGGACTGGGTACGGCAGGCCTTGTCTCCATGAATACAGCAAGTGCGCACAACGGGGGCAAGATGCATAGGGTAAGGGTGGGAGAGCACTCAAGAGAAGGTTACACTTGGGGGGAAAAGGAGAGACTGTGTCTCAGCACCAGTGGGAATGAGCTCCCACCATCCCCACTGCCCGCCCGCCCGCCCGCCCGCCCTCTCCCCGGCGTGGATTAGTAGACTCCGGGGTTTGGGAAGCATTTAGCTGGCCCTTTCTCAAGAAACAAGGGGGTGTCAGAGGGAGGATCTCACTGGAGAGAAAGTTCTCCTGCAGTGTAACCAGCACATCCTGCTGGTTTGTGACCCCGTATACAGAGGAAGGTGCTTGGCCCTATTCTTGCAGCTTTATACATCCCGATACGCTAATAAGTCCGGAAGCTTCGGTGTTTCACGGATGGAAGGGAATCCTTCTCCTTGGTTGTGTCCTTCATATAATTCTTTTTTTCATTGTCCTCTGGCTGTTACAGTGTTACACATCCTTGCAGCGCAAAGGAAGTCTTGGAAGAGTTCAAGCAGGGAAATTCATGTGGCTGTCACGTTGTGTGCTTGTAACCTTTTCGGTGCCTCCTCAATGACAGCCTGTCGAATGATTCCCAGTTATTTATTTGAATGTTTCTTTACTCTTTCCGTTTTCTTTTCCCGGGTTATCCCTCTTTTCTTTTTTTTCCTTTGTTTTTTTTTAGGCTAGCTTTTAAATGTGATTGGTGAAATGGCATCCCCTGGGTCTTTGAAGCCGGTGTAGGTATTAACAGAAAGGCACTAAGGGGCTTAAGAGGTCATCAACCCATTGTGTGGAGACACAAAACACTTCCTCCAAGGCCCTTCACCCCCTCTGCCACAGCCTCACAGAGCCATGGCCTGCCTGACCATTCATATTAATCAGCCTTAGCCCCTAATGACTCTGATAAAGGCCCTGAAAGAGCCCTAAAGTGCCCCGAACCCCCACTCAGGACTTGATAAGCACAAGCTGTAGGAAAAAATGCCCGGCCCTCTGTGCGCAATCTCAGGCAGAAAAGACCCATCCAATCTCTGTCTCCTCCATTAGCGGCCATTTAATCAGAGAGAGGGAGAGAAGTAATAGAGGTAACATTTTTCTGTGAAGCACACTTAAAGCACATAAAAAGTCTCCTTTTTTCTTATTAAGGACTTGCTTGATTAGAGAGAAATGGAAGGAAAGTAGAGAAAGGAGAAAAGGAGGGAGTGGGAGGAACGGAGAAGCAGGAGGGAGAGAAGTAGAGAGGAGAGAGAGAATCACAGAGAGAGAGAGAGAGAGAGAGAGAAAGAGAAATAAGAGAGAACAGGAATAGAGTGTTTGGATAGCTTGCCCTGTATCCCAGCTCTGCTCACTCTTTCCACATGGGGCACATAAAAAATAGCTGTAGAGATGGCCGGGTCTCAAGTACATGAATATTATCGGCTTACTCAGTGTCCTCCCATGCTTTCCTTTATTTTTCCCCACTCCGTTTTTTTAATTTATTCACATTAAGGGAGCAGTGTAATTGGTTTTCACTATATCAGCCCATGCCTGAACCACAGGGCTCTCTTGAGTTAAGATGGTGAGGAGGGAAAAGCTAAAGAAACAATGAGCAAGAGAGAGGGGGGAGGACTGCTGTATGTGGGCCTACTTTCTTGGCAAAACTTGGATTAAGAGTTGGGCGTGTGGAAGACATGGCACACAGACTTGGCACAGTGATACAACCATCATCCTCACTGGCAGCCATTTTAGGTTTAGATTTCAGTATATCGTAGCCCTCCAGATGATTTCAAATTGCCAGGAAAAGTCTGCACATCATTAAACAAAATGTGATTAAAGTTATCGTAAAATTAAATGTACAAAACACATTTTTGGTAGCCTTAGTTTGGTTGCCTGCAACTTTTTTCATTCTTTTTCTCTTAATGCTTTGAAATTCAGGGACATTTTGCTCCATGAAGGCAATAAATACTCCTTTTCAGACAGCCACCTTAATGAAGCCACATAATCGAAACGGATGGTACATGCTGCTCATTTTAGTTGGAGAAAATTAATAAGCCAATTAAACATGCCGTAAATTTCAGAATCTGTGTTTGGTGTTAGTTGCTGGCGTAATAATAGACATGTGTGGTGGAAAAAAATTCTCTTGCCGCAAGATTCCTCTGGCAGCTAGCAATCAATAAAATTCTGCCACCCAGAGAAAAACGCCTTAGGTAATTTTGTTACTGCGTTGCCGTAATGGGAACCAGAAAAATAAGTAACTTTAAAAAATGTGTGGGGAGCGAAGTGTCTTTTTTGCAGATCTGGAGTGACTTTGCCGGACCTTTGGTCATTATTAGTCTATGGAGAAAGCGATAGAGCCTTTCCTTGTATCGAATGTGAGCACGCACTGAGCTTTGGGGACCCATGAAATATTAAAAGCTGCTTGCGATCTCCGAGTCGAGTCTGGCCAACAAACCTTCACACGCAACGTGGGGAAAATGAGGTCAAGACGGCCATGATTGGAATGTCAGGGTCGACATTTTGTCAGTGCTGTATTGCACATGGGCTCTGCCTCGCTTTGTCGTCATATGATTTTGCATGCTCTGAGTATGAGTGTAATTCTGGTGGTTCTGTTGTGGCGTTATTTTTTTCGAAAATGGTTAAGCAAAGTTTTTAATGTAATTGGCGTAGCTCGTTCAGAGTGTCTTCTTTTCGGAGGAGGGGTTCTCCTTTGTCTTTCGATGCATCCAGACTGGGAGGGGTTCTTAAGGCAGCCATTTTTGAAATTGTCTCCATTTTGTTTTCTTCCCCGAACATGTCAAATTTCGGAAAATATAGAGTTGACGATTCAGGAAACGTTTTTGTGTTTTTTTTTGTTTAGTTTTTTTGTTGCTCTACCTATTTACATACTACTTTTATTCTAATTATTCCCTTGTATTTCATATTTCATTTCTTATTTTTACTCAATTTCACTCAATTCCAATATCTAGCACCGTGTTATTTGTTATGACAGCATGGCTGTCCTTTTCCAAACTTGTGCCAGCGTGTTGGTGTCATGTTCTGAAACAATGCCCAGTTATGTTTTGTGGCTCTCGCTCTGCGTACTGGCGCCACTGGTACCGTGTTCTCAGCCCCAGTGGGACTTCATTATTACCTGATTTACGTTTGAAACCGCACCAATGACCTATTTGTCTACTTTTCCCTCTCTTATCTTCCTCATCCCTCTTTCCTTGTCCTCTGCCCTCCACTGGGAACCATGGCCCTTGTATCAGTGGTGTGGGGGACCACGCTGGGCAGACGCTGGAATCATGGAGGCTCATAATCTTCTTTTATGTCCCCCACCTCGTCCCCCCGCTCAGCCAGGCCTCAGTTATTCTAGTGCATAATTGATGGAAAAGTTAGAATAGCAGAAGTAATGCGATGAGAGGGTGCAGCAGAGCGTGAGAGCGGACAAGCGCCTGGCTGCCAGTGGAGAGATGGATCGCGTGCGTGGGGCAGCAAACATTGCTCGGGACGAGAGGGCTCTGGGAGGAACAGGTCCTGACATCAAGCTGGAACTAAGTGTCAGCCTTCAGTCAATCACGCTCTGTAACGGGCATAGCGTGCGTGACCTTCTGCCCAGGCTTTTCCATCAGGCTCGTCCCGCGTCCCTCACCATACCCCACTGAAAGACACTTCATGACCCACTCCACACAGGAGCGAATGTTCAACATGGCCACAGATAAGACATGGAGATTCCAATTTGGCTTGTCTCTCATTCAGTCCTAACGATGATGAGATTGGTGTCAAGATTGGTATGCCAGTGAGCACGCTGGCCTTGTTCCCATACTTTAGGTGCACGGCGTCGTCCCTTGCCTTGGAGCCAATTGCGGGGGGAAATACCCGAGCAGGCTCCGTGTCTCCGGTGACAAGGTGTGTGTCACACCTAGAGCAGGCGCTACAAAGAGGTGCTAATGGCCGAACAGCTCTACTTTGTCTGCTAAACAATGAGCTGTGACCACTGATAACCTGGGTAGTCCTGTTTCAAAGGGGCCCAACGACTGTTCCCAAAAGCCCTTGAGGAAATGAACGGATCTCTTCCTGAAATTCATGCTGAAAAGAAAAAAGGGAAGGGGTAAAAAAAAAAGCCAAAGCAACCCGAAGTACTGGTTTTAAGGTGCAGGAATTTGATAGCAGTCAGTATTAATCACTCTTTTCTCCAAGAGTGGTCTGACTTGGGGAAATTGAACATGGGACTTGTCGTTGTGAATTTTGTTCACTTAAAGTGATTTGAAAAGGCTTCTAAAATACATATAGTCACTGCTGCTTTTGGGTGCCTACCACTGTTTCATGGGCATTATATTACCAGCAATGGTTTTTGGTATTCACAGTAGCATATTGAAAGTGCATTTATTAAGTTATTCAAAACCAAAATATTCCATTGAAATAACATAGTTAAGTTGTGAAACAGTACTCTGGGAGTGTGAATTCAGTTGTGAAAGGTTTTGTGTGATGTAGTACAATTGTTTTTTTATTAAGAGACAGAAAAAAACACCTGATTATTTCTGAACGTGTGAATATCAGTGTGAACAAGAAACAGATGTCTTTCCAAAGCTCTCCACACCGAGCCACACAGCAGTTTCAAACCCAAGCAAGAATAAATACCTGATTCAAAATAAACAGCTCAATTCGGCTACTTTCTAACTTATAATTTAACTTTGACCATGTGGTCACGGGGAGGGAAAAAAATGGTCACTAATAAGTCAAAAGCAAGCGTCTGTCTCAGGTATAAATATTACGGCAGGGTCATAAAGACTTCCGATGGAAACATAAGCACCAAACGCGCTCAGGAAACAAATAAACCATCTTTATGGTTTCGCCTCCAGCCCTTTCACCGTTTTCCGCTCTCCTAGAACGACCTAGTCCCCACAGCGGCAAACCAAGCCCGGTTGTGTAACGTTGGCCTCATTTTTATTTGGAATAATTTACTATCTTAATTTGTGGCTACACAGCTGAGCCGCATCCTAGCATGGAAACTTTATACTGTTTTGCTGGAATAGTTTGCCTTATTGGCTTTGAGAGAACGGCAGCAGTTGGTTGTGTAAATAATGATTCATTTGGTGAAGTATAAATAGTGGCATGGGCTCTGCACAGAACATAATGCCAAGAATTTCAGTAAACAGAGAAGTGTGGAGGATTGTATGTGTTCACATCCTGGAAGTGTGTGTGTGTGTGTGTGTGTGTAACTTTCTGTTGATTAGGGTCAGGTTTTGTAAACTATATGGCAAGGCCACCACACGGCCAGTGGGGTTCTGAATTACATTGTTTGCATGAAATTATCATCAACATCAAGTGATCGCTCCAATGGATTTTATAAACCACGTTTCACTAATAATTGTGACCGAATTTAAGAACCAATACTCCTAAGCAGCACTTAAGAGGTAATAGTTCACAGAATAATAGGACAAAGTAGATGGCTTTGTAGAACAGAGAAAAAAACTGTGTAGTATGTAGAAAAAAGGGGGAAATGTACAGAAAAAAATACTCTAAAAATTGATTCTGTTCCTTGATTAAATATAATACATTTGCTATAGTAAAAATAGGCAACGGACTAAAATGTGTACTTTTGTACAAGTGCACTGTATTATAAAATTTATTTTAATAATTTTTTTAAATAATGAAAAAAATATACCTATAAATCATAGCAGAAAAAAAGTATTTTTGTATATTATTCTTTAACTAAAGAATGTGTTTACCCTTTTTATTTTCAGCAAGTGCAATCATGAAAACTATCATGTAACAGAATTAAAAGATTATTATTATTATATATAAATGACTGGTTCACATATAAAAACACAATTGTGTTTTATATTAATTTAATTTAACCTAAAGACAAAAATGAGTGATCCATTTTATATAATAAAAATCTTAAATGTTATGCATCTAGTAATGTCCCAATAGTGTAACATTTTCCAAAACAGTTTGAAATTCAAAAATGCATGTTTTTTTACTTACTATTTTAAAGTAAAGTAAAAAAAACAAGTAATATGAATATAGGCTACCTGTACTTGTGTGAAAGAGTTAACTGACGTTTTTGCTAGAAACCCGTTTGCGTGCCAGGGTCTGTCGCTTCTCCTCTGTCATGCTCGCTTGAGCTTCACAAATGATTAGAGACTGAAAGAAAAACTGATAAAATAAATCCCCAGTCGGTAACAGTCCGGCTCGGGGAGTCCTGTGACCAGCGCTTGGTCACATGGGCCATCAAAGGTTTGCCTGCCGGTGAGGTCTAGACACGCGAGGCCCAGGGGATGGTTCTGCACAGCACCAGGGCACACACCTCTCAAGCCATCACCACCTCACCTCACAAGATGCCCCAGGCTTCCTGTTCCTGGTGATTTGGGTGAAAAAAAGAAGCTTTAGAATGGTGACGGCCATATGGAAAATCTCAATATCTTTTTGTTTTCACCAACAAAGAAAATGTATGAAAATGTGTGATAAATTGTAATCGATTGTGATGATAGATGTGGGAAATGGCTAATACCGTATGTGGGCTCTATATTCCAATTATATTGGCGTTATTGGTGGTGTAGACTGTTGCTGTTGGGTGGGTTTGGTTTTTTCGAGAGCATTGCGTGACTAAAAGCTGTTGTGCATGAAGTGTCTCATAGACATCTACAGTATGTGAAAACTAGAACATGGAACAGAGGGAATGGGAGGTGTGGTCTAGAGGGGGGCCAATGAAAACTCAGCAGGAGGTCACGAAGACCAATAGGGCGCGACTCTGTGAAACGTCTTGCAGGGGTGACGTGCAATGCGGACCAGGATTGGGTGAAGTGTTGCGCTGGAGCTTTTAGATCAAGGTCAGGGTCACCATTTTCTTAAGCATGTGCCATTTGCTCGACATTCCAGCCCATAGTGTAGATAGTGATGTGATTAATATTTTGTGGTGTACACTGCAGTGACAGCAGAGCTGCATTTCAAGCTGATGGAGAATCCAGATGGCTCCATTTTCACAATCTTAATCAGAATCTTCAAACTGCACTGGCTCTCAGATCAAACCAGTTCAATAATGTTGAAGTAATAGTCTCTTGCAAATGTTTTTCCCCCATGTGAGCAGTTGTAATTCTACACAGTAATTCTACACAGGTCTGGAGCACTACAGTTGTGCAAAGGCGCAGGACACACTAGTGTTTGATGGTGGCCTGAAAGATAGCGCAGCTAACAAATAAACCTGACACAACATGAGTGAGAATGGCGTGCTTTGACCTGGGCTTATGTCTTGGCTCCGTTGTCTTTCTTTGAGCAAAGCATCCTATGGCAGGGTGTTGCTTTAGTTAGCAAAGCATCCCATGGCAGGGTGTTGCCTTAGTTAGTTTGGCGGCGAGCTGAAGGGAGGCATCCTCTCCTCTTGCTATTAGTCTAACGATCCCCAACTGCACCCTTACACTCTCTACACACACTCTCTCTCTCTCTACACAATCTCTCTCTACACAATCTCTCTCTACACACTCTCTCTCTACACACTCTCTCTCTACACAATCTCTCTACACAATCTCTCTCTACACACTCTCTCTCTACACACTCTCTCTCTACACAATCTCTCTCTACACAATCTCTCTCTACACACTCTCTCTCTACACAATCTCTCTCTACACACACTCTACACTCTCTCTCTCTACACAATCTCTCTCTACACACTCTCTTATGGTGGTCTGGCAGATCCAGTGTGAATGCAAGAGAGTCACAGGATACAGCATCTCTCCATGCCAATGATCTCCAATTTTATCACCTCTCTCACCCACATACGCTCTCTCTCTCTCTTTCTCTCTCTCTCTCTCTCTCTCTCTCTCTCTCTCTCACTCTTTCTTTCTTTTTCTTTCTACTCTCACACGGTCCATTTCACTATTTGCCGCTTGCCTCCCCTCACATTCATACACGCTCCCTTCCCCTTTCTGTCTCTGTCACTCTCTCCATTACAGTCCCCCACCCTCCACTCTTTCCTTGAATGTCTCGTCTCTCTATTTCACCCCCTCCCCTGGCCTCCCTCTCCTCCGCTCCTCCTCCTCTCCCTCTGTCCCGTCGCCAGTCGTCTGCCACGTCCGTTGACTCCCGTCTTCAGGCCTGATATGAGATCTGTGAGGGCTGCGATGACTGGGGCTGGTCCAACGCCCAGAGCGCCGCTCCCCGATCATCCAGCTTCCATTGTCAGGCTGGAGCCCTCTGATGTCATCTCCCCCTCCCCACGGCCACTTCCGCCGATAATATCCTACATGGCCGGCGGGTCCCTTCGGAGGAGTCATCCCTCCACGTGATGTATAGGTTCTGCCGGCTGGTTCAGTAATTTCCCCCTCTTTTTATTTCCTGCGGTGCTTGAGAATCAGATGAGATCAGGATCAGCTCAGGAGAGATCACGGGGAGCGCGTGAGCACGAGCCACACAATCTCTTGAAATCTCCATTGAAATCTTGCTCTCTCTCTCTCTTTCTCTCTCTCTCTGTCTCTCTCTCTCTGTCTCTCTCTCTCTCTTTCTCTCTCTCTCTGTCTCTCTCTTTCTCACTCTCTCTCTCTCTCTTTCTCTCCTTCTCTCTCTCTATCTCCTTCTCTCTCTCTCTCTCTCTCTCTCTATATATATACACATTTTGCTGCAATCAGAGCGTTGTGTTGTCCTTTCTCTCTTCCTCCGTGAAGCCATCCGTGTGATACCCAGGGCCTAGTGCCCCGCTACCTGCATGGGTGTGATATGGCTCTGTGGTGGTTCTCTCCTCCATATGGACTAGTTCTGGGCCAGATGCTTCTCAGATGATTGCGACGCACGGCGTGATTTTAATTTGAGTCCCCGCTCCTCGCCCAGACGGACGTGCTAATTTCATTTGGTGTGAAAATGAGTCTGCAGACAGGGCGGAGGAGCCGCTCGAAAAAGCCCAGCGCTCGCACGTGTTTCGGCTCCACCGCAAAAATACGAAGGGCCTAGCTCCATTTTTTGGAGGTTTTCGTTGGCTTTGTGCGCTGTCATTTTTGGACGAATTCGAGAGGGATTCCTAAGAAGTGCAGTCCAGAATGTCCTCTAGCCGGGCCTGGACGTGTGAACTGTTTGAATCCAACTCCCTCATTACCACTAAATCTTATCGCTACACCTAAGGAAAGGGCACTGAGGGGGGGGGGAGAATAACAAAGAATCAAACGGATTTTACAATGAATGCCTTCGCTGTTAGACCGACCCTCCCAACGTGTGTTTTTCCTTTGGCCCCCTTGTTCCGCTCCAGACTGCAGATGACGCGTGTGAAACGCGACGTGATATCTGGGGTCTAACGGTTCATTATTTCTGGCTTTTCCCACCGAGAGAATGAAAGATCACTCCGCTTGTGGAGAAAGAAGAAAGAGAGTGACGCTGACCTTGTGGCGGTGCAGTCGCGTTAAAGCCAGAGGTTTATGCGGTGGGGTCACACCCATAAGGCAGTGGGCCTCCCCTTCCCCTCCTCTCATGCTGTGGCAGTAGCAGTATCACCCATGAAGGATTGGGTTCCGGGCAGATGCTAATCGCTGTTCTCCACGCACCTCCATGTTTATGATGCCTTGGAAACGCTTATCTGGCCCAGACATCAGCTTTGAAAAGTCAGCTGTGTCTCGCTAAAGGTAAACACATGTGGGGGTCAACAGTCCTTTCACACGTTATGAGTCGGAGAACCGCTGTGAAGACCTTGTCACCTCGTACTGTCACCGGGGTGTTGCTATCTTCATGCTAGTGATAAAGCGCTTCGAAACAACAGAGGGAAAGAAGTGCTTTCACAAAGGCTGTTTACACTATTGCATTCAGCCAGCCACAATGTGCGTCAGTCACGTCTGTAGAATTGTTAGCGGGTGAATGTGTATTTAGGATTTTTTTTGGACGTTTGTTTTGTTCAGGCTTTAATTTTTCACTCTTTATGTTTTCGGTGAATGGAAAGGGAGGGAGCCAAGTCTAGCAGTGGAAAGTGAATTTAGACCATTAGTAGATAGTTAAGCCTTAAAGAGTTGGCCAGTGAAATCAGACCCTCTACTTGATAGTCTGTAGCACCTGGTTAACTTCACTGACAATAACGGCCACAGACCTGGGACTGCCGCCTCGCTCTCCCCCTGCTCCCAAATGAAATTGCTCCCCCATAAAACTATTGATTGGCTTCTTTTGCTTTCATTTTGTTCTCCTATCTTCTCCCTAATGTCTTTTCCCTGTAAGCCTTCTCTACCTTCATAAAAGCATGGCAGTGGCAATGATGGAAATGCGTAGAATGGTGACTCCTTTGTGAAATTAATGACTAAAGGGCCCCAGGGTAACCAGTGAAGGGTTTCACACTCAGTGAGCCCTTCCACGAAGCTCAGAGCTGGCTAATATAATCACACTGAAAGAGCCGCTGAGGCCATTGTTTTAACAAATGAGTGGCTCTGGAAATTTGGACGACGGTCAGGAGTGGTTGACGACGGGTACGTTCAGCAGATGGACACCCAGAACACTCCAATTAGAGAGCGGGCTAACAGATGACATAATTACCCAGAGGAGCCCACTGTCTTTCAGGTGCTAATTGAATTGGACTGTGTGCCAGAGAACCGCTCCCATCTAGCGCACAGTGTTTGGCCGCATTCCTACTGCAGAGCCTGTGGCGTATTCAGGAGGTGCGATGATGGCGTTTTTAGCACAAATATTTTAAACTTGCGAAAGCTGATCCGGGGTTAGTGTGAGTCATGGTTCATTTGCTTCTTTCATTTTTTTTGACACAGTTTTTAGTGTTCTCCTAAGGCCTATCAAATTACTGGCCTGTGATAACCCGGATTCATTAGTGAAATGGTGTAGAAAGAACACTTAACACAAGCGGCCCTAATGCAAACGAGATTTGCTATTGTGATCCTCACTGATGAACAACAGTTTGTCCGCTTTTGTTCTCGCATTAGGGCCTACAGGAATAATAGAGAAATATGTTTGGCTGCCAGTTAGTTAGCGCCTGTAGATGTTAATGGGAATTTCAGTCACCGGCTTAAAAGCCAAGTTTTTTTAGTCGGGCCGCTGTCTCGCTTGAAGTGTGTGTGTGTGACTGTTACACACACACACACACAAACACACACACACACACACACACACACACACACACACACACACTCACACACACACACACACACACACACACACACTCACACACACACACACACACACACACACACACTCACTTGTTTGGTTCTGTGCTCTATTGTTCCGTCTTTCAAATGAATGGCTTTTGAGAGCAGATGAAAAAAAAAAAACCTGCACAGAGGAATCAGTGCAAACGAGGGAAGACAAGTTGTACTTTTGTCCATGCGGTGCCAAGCTGCAGGCATCTAATTGTGTCTGACACGTCTCTCCCCTGGCAAAGAAAAGCTTTTTCAGCACGTCAGCGAGATTTCGGCGGGCACGGGATCTCTCTGAAGCATCTCAAGATTTTTTTCACCCCTCCTATTTCAACTTCTTCCTTCCTTCCAAGGCTCTCTCTCTCACAATTGTAGCTTTTTTGCACTACGTACGTAAGAAGAAAAATGAAAAAAGGAAAAAAAATGTGTTTCAGTTCATGGCCATTGTGAAAGTAATGTTGCTTTCATGCCGGTTGAGCTGGAGTGCTTCTTGGCCTGTACTGGTTGTGAATAAACTTCACGGCATCACATTTGCATTGTGAGTGGCGATAAGTAAACACAAACGCAGAGGGCGATTGGGATCTCACTCACGCCAGAGTGACCACTCCACCCCCATGTATGTGTTTCTCCCTGTTGAGAGAGAGAGAGTGGGCTGTTTTACACAGATTGAGGAAACACACACACACACTCACACTCAGACAGATACACACACACACTCACACACGCGAGTTTGACTCCGTGCCTCAGCGGGGCCTTTTCCTCACATTCTCACGCTGACTCGTCCTGCTTCTCACTTCCACCTCCCGAGGAAGCGGGCTTTCTGAGGCTGAACCGGGGCCAGGTCAGAGGTCGTCTTGCTCCGTGGTCACGCCAGAGCCTCCCAGCTGTCAGTCATCGTCGCCCCCTTCTTCTTCCCTATCTGGCTGGGCTGGGCTGGGCTGAGCTGGGCTGAGCTGTCTGCAGCTGCTCCCTCTCAGCTACAGACGTATAATCCAGCGCGATTTGGCTAGCGCAGTCCCATAAAACCAAGACTTTAATTTTTTCCTTCCCTCAGAAATCTTTACACACACACACACACACAAACCTAGAACCCAAACAACCTCTCCCAAAAAGAAGTGTCTAGAGAGTGTATAGAGAGTGTGCGCCCTGTCAAAGCCGTATGAGGCGCGGGTGTTTGGCTAATTGTGGTGCGGTCAAAAAGCCCCTTTGTCCCTCCAGCCCGACTTCCGGTACAGAAACTCAGTGGGCAGGGTCGAGCCCCCCAGGCTCAGCCCAGCGTGACTGATACAAGTGGCGCTTTTGTGCCCTAGTCTAACAGGCTGACCCGCACCAGACCTCCATCAACATAACAAAGTGGCCCGCTCTGAGATGCCCTGACACCCCCCCACAGGGGGTTCTGACAGCCAGAGGGTTGATGTGGGGGATGAGGACCACTACGCTTCACAGGGCGGCGAAGCACGAGGCAAACACATGGCTTATTTGTGTCATTCTGGGATATTTTTAACCAACATTATTATATTAAAACATTTATAGGCTGTGTTTATCTTGTGTTGTGTCTGTTCCGAGAATAGATGAGTCTTAATATTTTTTTCCTTTTCTTGTCTTCTGCCCTTCCTTTCCTCCTCTTTCCTTTCTTTTTCTTTTTCCTGCTAAGATTTGTTTTCACAGCAACGTGTAACTTCCTCTATTTTCCTCTATTGCCCACATGAATACAAAGTATGAAGCTGCAGTAGAAACGCCTATATGCCCCACAAGAGCTCTATATGGACCCACATACTGTATCAGCCCCTATGCCTTGCTGTCTGAGGTGGAGCAGGAGAGCCGGTCTCATTACTGACACTGGTTCTAGTCCAGTATAGCTGAGCTTCATTAAGGCGCTGTGTGTCATCCTGCTGTCTGGCCGCTCCCTGCCACTAATTTGCAGCCTCAGACATGTCTGCTGCTTTTGCAAATGATCCCTCAGATTACGGCGGCTTGTCATGTTGTCATGAGGACACTTTATGGGAAAGCCTTTTTTTATGGGGCTGTATTTCCCCCCCACCACGTACTGTAGCCGTAAACCTTTCCCTATTTCCCTACCCCACTGTGGCTGCCAGACATATAGGAAGCGACTGTTTATTAGATTTGGGGAATCTTGACCTTTTGACACCAAACCCTTCCCACCCCCCTCCACCCCCACCCCATCTCCATATGTCAAGAATAGGCTGAGTGTTGGCTGGAGCAATATACAAAAAAGACACGCTGACACAGAGTAATACTTTAGTTATTTATTGGGACTACAGCTTGTTATGCCAGTAGTCATCCACTCGGATCCCCGTCCACCACTTGTTAAACATGCGGCAGCGTTCAAATTATATGATGGACAATGACTGCAGTGTAAATGGGCACAAATAACAAAGATGGGCCCTTTCATGTCGGCGTCAGGCGAGGCTATTCGTAGATCAGTTGTCATGGTCACCGTAAACATGGTGACATATTTGCCGAGCTGTGGGCTGAGTGTGTTTAGATAGCTCTCGTCTTAATGCCCGCTTCATTCAGCCCCAGTGATCCCCCTGTGCTGACTTTGGCCCTTTTCAAAGTCCGCTCAAACATAACTCACTCCAATAAGCCTCACCGCAAGCAGCTAAGGCCGAGCAAATGGACGCTTCTATATTCACTGAGAAGAAGAGGATAGAAGAGAAGGGGGAAAAAAAACACAAACTTTCTCTTGCGGATTTCCTGTGGGAATTCCACATACTCTCTGCACTCCGAAAAAAAAGAGCTAGAGTTCCCTGTGTGTTGAAGAGTCGGTGTATTTGCCATTGTGGCCTGAATGAGCATTGAGGAAGAGGTGACCATTCTCAGCCCAACACTGGCACTGAATGGATGATCTGCCATGAAAGCACAAGATGCCCACCACATGAAAGGCTTCATTGTCACACCAGAGAAATTCTCATGACACCTAATCACAAAATAAAGAAAAGGAGGGAAAAATCCCAGGATCTCACAGCAATCTCTCTGGGTTATCTTGAGCAAGCGTGACCTTTGTGACATTGATAGGATTTCACACAGGCTCTGAAACACACACACACACACACACACACACACACACACACACACACACATGCACACACACACACACACACACATGCACACACACACACACACACACACACACACACACACACACACACACACACACACACACACACACACACACACACACACACACACACATGCGCACACACACACACAGGGCTTTCATTAGATCCCTTTGCAGCGTGTGCTTCTGGCTCTGGACTTTGAAGCGGTGAGGATTGTTGGGGCCAGTCTGCTCCTCTCTGTCGTGTCCTGCCGTCGGGGAACCGGGGTCGGAAAAATCACGAGCAAAACTGCCCTCGGAGAAAAACAACTGCCAACGCGAGCCCACATCGAAAAAGCCCCCGCCGTCCGCCCATAATGTTTAATATCGTATAAAGCTGGGATTGACATCTTTTTTTGCACTTGATGACTACGCCGCTAATAAAACTCGATGAGGCTTTCAGAAATGTTGCATGTCTGACGTGCAGGGCTCTGAGCTGGGGCAGAGGCTGGCTGGCTGGTCGGTGGAGGCCAGGGCTGGACGCAGACACACTTTTCTCAGTCTCTCCGTTTCTCTGACGAGGGCCTTTCATGCGGGGCCAGCACATGTGCTTCTCTTTAAAGCTGGCCCAGCGATAACCTTTACAACAACAACAAAAAAATAAAAAACCCTAAACTGAACTGTTTGGCTCTGAGGCGGTACTTGTTGTTTGCCACGAGCTGTAAATAAAACAAAACATATCTGTAGTTATTTTCTCCTTGTTGCTGGTGCATGAGAGGATGAGGTGAGGTAAATCTCCTGGAGTGCGGCGGGCTCCGTTTGGACGAGGCTCAGGGCGCTGACTCACCGTGGTGGGAGAGGCGGTGAGGGGAAGCACCGGCAGCTGCTTACCTTCCACACTTAACCTCCGCATTTGAAGAGACGTTTCCCTTTTTGTCTCTTTCTCTTCCTCTCCCTCTCTCTCTTTCACTCTCTCTCCTCACTATAACTTCAGTCTCCCTTTGTCTCCCTGTGCCTCAGCTATGATCTTCTCTCTCCCCTATTCATTTGTTCTCCTCTCCTCTCCTCTCCTCTCCTCCCTTCTTTCTCTCTGAATAAAGGCCAGTGAATTCCCTAAAGTGCCAGAGGCTACCCTTCTCCTCTCTCACACACACCACACACATTCTCTACCAGCCACCAAGGAAAAGAAGGAAAGAGAGAGAGAGAGAGTGGAAGACAGAAAGTCGAGTGTTTCCACGACGACCTTGCACCATGTGTTTTTCTCCATGGCACCTGCGGGGAGGCGGCCCCGACTGGCGTCACTGATAGCATCTTTGCCCCGAACCCACCTGCATGAATTTCTCACAGACACGCATGGGCTTATCTGCCATATTAGCCCGTGAGAGAAGGAAAGAGAGAGAGAGAAGGAAAGAGAGAGAGAAAGAGAGAGTCAGAGAGGGGGGGGGGAGCATGTCGGCCAGCAGACTGTGTGGTTGCTCCATATGGTGCACACTCGGCGATAGCAGAGCAGCTCTCTCATGCGACGCAGAAGCCCACAGCTTCCCTGTCACGCCACCAGCTTAGGCTTGGGGGGGAATGCGGGTGTGTTTTTGTGTCCGTGTGCGTGTGCGTGTGTGTGTGTGTGTGTGTGTGTGTGTGTGCGTACGCGTGTGTGTGTGTGTGTGTGTGTCTGTGTTAGGTGAGGCCTGATGTCATGGCAAAGCCAGATCCCTGCAGGTCCTGACACGCTGACCTTTCCTCTGTCAAAATCTGTCAGGGGCTCAAATGTCAGTCATCAGAAGAATGACAACAAGAGAGCATTCTCTCTCAACCCCCCCCCCCCTCACACACACACACACACACACACACACACACACACACACACACCCTTCATAGAGTGAATGTCAGCAACCCCCCAACACTCCCGACCCTCTCGAAAAAGCAATCACTTTCATTCTTTTCTCTCTTTCTCCGTGTCTCTCTCTTCCCCTCTCTTTCTCCGTCTCCCTCGGTAGGCGAGGGAGGGGGATGTAATCTCCTTGCGGAGCTTCTGAAAGGGAGTATCAGGTGCGTGGCAGTAGGCCTTTGGTGTATTCTCTTGCAGATCTGCATTATGAGAAAGGTGATTGTTCGGCTGCCAGTGTGGCATAGAGACAATTAGTGGGTACAACAGAATGTCAATCCTTTTAAGAGGAACCTGACAAACAGAAAGGGTGTGTGTATTTTACCACAGGGGGATTGTCTTCTCTCTCTCTTTCTCTCTCTCTCTCTCTCTCTCTCTCTCTGCGTGTGTGTGTGTGTGTGTGTGTGTGTGTGTGTGTGTGTGTGTGTGTGTGTGTGTGTGTGAGATCGCAGCTTGCTCTTTTTGTTTCGTGTGTGAGAACTCACATAGCATATCTTGGCGCGGCACTATCACAGGCGTTATCAGCATTCCTGTCTGTTTGTGCGTCTCTTGATCTTATTTACACGGGGTTCTAATTTACAGCTCTGTGGCACCGGTATCAGATGGCCTGCCACTGTGCCAACTGCCTGAGGAGCTGGGGCGGGGGGGCGCGGAGGCGCAGCGCTTGGGTGACTTGATGTCGTTGTGCCCGCAAGCAAGGGGGGGGGAGGAGGGGACTGCAGGGTGTAATTGGATCGACATGGATCCAGGGAGATCCAGAGAGTTAGGTGACAGTTCTGCAGCCGGGACATTACGCTTGATATGCGATCGATTGCAATGAACATAAAAGTTCAAAAGCAGTATTGCGAGGCTTATTCAGACTGTAGGTCAGCACTCTATGCAACTGGAGGTGAAATGTCTCACCGTATTGCTGTGTCATCAGGCAGGTTGTGTGTGTGTGTGTGTGTGTGTGTGGAGGGTGGGGGGGGGGGGGGGGGTGCAGAGAATGTAACTGGATCAACAAGGATCCCATGAGTTGAACCATATGCTGCTTTCAGCTCTTGTTCAGTGGTGAAATGCTACTCCTTGGATCATATTAGAGATTCCAATGAAAAAATCTAAGTGCCCTCCTTCCCTAAATCAAAATGGCAAAGACAGATAGTGCCATCTAGCTGGAGGTGAAACGCCTCATTATACGATGATGTCCCATGTGCTTTTGATGAGTGTGGTCTGTGTGTGTTCGTGTATGTGTGTATGTGTGTGTGTGTCCTGACATCAGGACGAGGGAATATGACCTCATCAGTGCTCCCCCCCACTCCACCCCCACCTGCTTGTTTTTCCTCCTGTGATCTTGGAAACACAAGAGGAGCTCGTATGGCGCGCTGTTACCTTACATCTGTGGAATACTTGCAAATAGATCAATATATCATAGAGATGGGCCTTTAAATCACTATTAGCCAGCAGTGGTTTGGCCAGCTACCAGCTTATTCAGCCCTTTTTCCCCCCTTCAGCATGAATGCCTCTGTGAGAACATATGGGCCTGAATTACCTGAGATATTCACATCCCAGCCTCCATGCTGAGGGGATTTTTCTAGAAGAGATCTGGTGAAGAGCCCGGCCAGCCTTAAATGATCATTCTTTTTTTTTTTTTTACTAAAAAGCTGTTTCTCGGATTGAGATCAAACTCAGATTTTGATCTTATTATTTCGTCGGGAACAGAACATAAATCCCAGCCACTGGACCAGTGACTGAATGGATGATGATAGGTTTGATTAAACTGTAATGTGTCCAATGTGACCCCCCCCTCCAACGTCTGGAGCTGGGCGAGTAAAAGTGCTGTGGCGCTGCCGAGTGGAAACTGCGAGCGAATGGGACGGATGAATCACTGACCGCTCTCCCTCTCCGGCGAGCCCATTTGGACCCCAGGAGGGGGCTACTCTGGCAGCCCTTGTGGTGAGACATCAAAGCGCGGGGCAGGCAGGCAGGCATTTAGTCGAATCTTGGCCCCGGGGTCTGTTCTGTTCGGCCTGCGAGCCAGCATCGCTCTCAGCGAAGGCCGAGGGACGCCGTGCGATCATTAGCCCCCCGACCCCCGAGAGGGTTATTAGGGAGCCCGCCGATAGCAGATGAGTGATAGCGGCCACTGATCAATACGGCAGAGTGCTCTCCATTTAGATAATGCACACGGTGTCATAACTGGCCTCTCAGGATGAAGTGGCAGAAGGTCAGGAGGGGTGAAGGGCCTCCTTTTTATCCCACTAAGTGAGGTAAACCTCCGAGATGTACTCCATGTTTTTTTGTGTGTGTGTGGGGGGGTGTGTGTGTGTGGGGGGGTGCGATTTAATTCTCTACAGTGCGATTCTTCTCCGCCCCTAATAGTCCTTAGTAATTTACCGCCATTACATCTATGCTCATGCGGACTTGGGGCTTGCAGCATTAGGCTTTAATCGGCCATTTCATTAACGAGTGGATGGATGGTGATGTCTTTGATTACAAGTCAGTCAGTCAGATGGCACATGATGTTTGGCTATCCAAAGCTATTGGCTCAAACATGACACAATGACGTGTCTTGTTATCTTCTGTTCTGTTCTCTCTCTCTGTCTGCTGTTTACTGTGCTGTATTGGCTAAGTCACCGGGTTAGCCAGAAGGCTACCCAGGCCTTCCTCCATTGAGTGCGTGTCAGCCTGTGCCATTAGTTAGACTGAATATGCTAAATGATCTTTTTCTCTTGTCTCTTTTTCTCCCCTAATCCTGCTGCGCTGCTGCCCTGATGCTGTTTGACTGCCTTTGACTCAGGTAAGAGATCGTTGTTTTCATCAGGGAATGATTAGTCAACACTATCCCTGTGTATCAATACTATGTGCTGTCTCTCTCTGTCTCTCTCTGTCTTTCTCTTGCTCTCTCTCCCTGTCTCCCTTTTTCTGTGTATGTGTGTGTGTGTGTAAGCTCGTCACAGATGTGTTTGTTGTCTGGAGCCCGGCTCAGTCTTGTCTGTCAGTCCGTCACTGTGTGCGTGTGTGTGTCTGTGTGTCTGTGTATGCGTATGTGGTGTTGTGTTGATCCCCGTTGTTCTACCGTGCTGGCAGTTATCAGGCGCTGAAACCCAATCCACGCTGGAGCAGCTCGTCCTTGCTCCCCCATGGGTCACAGGCTCAGAAGCTGGGTTGGGGAGGGGGGGGGGTTGGTGGCAGTGTGGGGGGGGGGGTGGTGGTGTTGAGATGCGGAACCCAAGCTGCACGTCGGCTAGCATCTGCGGTACATTACACTCACTGGAAACACATGCAGGCCCGGCAATAAATAAAGCGTGCCGGCACAGCACCGGCACGCTAACGAGGCAGGCCCTAACAATGTGAATTAGCAATGCCCTCCACTCAGTGCAGAGGAATGCAGTGGGGAGGAGAGCAGAGATGGAGGGAGAGAGAGAGAGAGAGAGAGAGAGAGAGAATGGAAGGAAAAAACAGAGCGATGGAAGGGGAGATAAGGAGACGAGGAGAAAGAAAGGAGAGATTTATAGGGAGGAGAGAGGGAAAGGATCAAAGGAAGGTAGAAAATGAGAATGAAGAAGTGAGTGATGAACAAAGGGGGGGGGGTGCGAAAGACAGAGCTGTGGTGAAAAGACTGAAATAAAAAGAATGATGGAGAGAGAGAAGGAGAGAGAGGGAGATAGGAGGTGCTGGTGGATCAGCGGTGCTGGAGCAGATGTGTGCTGGGGCCTCATCCTCCTCCTCTGGATCTGCCAGATGGGCGGTTATTGATGGGCAGGCAGCGTGCGCCGGCAAACGCCGCGGTCATTAAGAGCGAGCGGCGGCCAGCCAAGGAAGGGAAAGGAAGAACGAGGGAAAGAGAGAAGCACAGAGAGAGAAAGAGAGAGAGTAAACCTCAGGGGAGCCATTCGTCAAGCAGGTTCGACTGGACCTCTTCCTCCTCTCCTCTCCCTCATCTTCCTCTCTCTCTCTCTCCTCTGACGGGAACGGAAAGGCAGGAATACTGCACGGTGTCCGATGTGTGGGGGGGGTGTGATAGAGTGCATATGTCCTCTCTTTCTCTCTTTTGCTGTTACTCCCTGCTGTCTCTCACCTTTCTTATCTCACCGTTTCCTTTTTCCTTCTCACTCTTACTCTCCTGTGCTCTTTCTCTTTCTCCCTCTCTTAATCTCTCTCTCTCTCTCTCTCTCATCCGTCTGTCCTCTCCTTCTTTCTCGTTTGTTTTTCGAAGATAAATCCGCTGCCGACAGGGTGTGTGGCGGCGTGTCAATAGTTACCGATCTGTGTTTTGTTAGTGGCTTACAGAGGTTTGAGAGACAGAGTGAGAGACAGAGAAAGAGTGTGTGTGTGTGTGTGTGTGTTTGTGTGTGAGTGTGTGTGTGTGTGAGAGAGACAGAGAGAGCTAGTGAGTGAGGAGCGATGGGGAGAGTGAGTGAGAGAGAGGGAATCAGGAGAGAGAAAGGAGAGAATGCGAATGAGAGTGAAAGCTGGCTGCTGGAGATAGCGTAGCGGGCCGGTCCCCCCAGACCGCTCTCTCTTTCTTTTCCAGAGCAGCAGCCCAGCTCCGTTATCAGCAGCCTCTCTCCCCCATCTCCTGTGAGGAGGAGACCCTCTAGGACGGAGACGTTTGCAGCTCCGGTGACCTCCCTGCACCCTCCCCATTGATTACGTTTAATTCATGTGATTATTTTTCCAGACACTTTTTGTCTTTCAATTATCGACATTTCAAGCTGGTAATTTAATTCAGCTGAGCGTCGTCCTGACCTCCCGTGACACTCCCCTCTCACTCCCCCGCTGGCTTCTGCTATTACAGCAGCTATCTCGCTTCAAGCCTTCAAACTAACCCCTGTTATTACTCCCTTCAAATGATAAGCGCTCTTTACGTTTTGATATATCATGTGTGTGTTAGTGTGTGTGTGTCAGTGTTTCTGCTATGATTTTTTTTCTTGCCAGCCCGGCGTCCAGAAAATAATTAATTTTAGCGGACAAATTCTAAACTTACCAGTTACGAACGCAAATATAATGTAGCTTATTTAATGTACACCTAGTTTGACAAAAGAATGACAACATCCTGAAATCAGTTTGACTGTGACCAGGATGTTCTCCTGGGGTAGGCATTTGGATGTAGGGTAGGTCATTAAACTCAACATGAACAGATAATGTCCAAACTCTAGCCGTCTTGAATAGTCTAGGCTGCAACTGCACTTTTATACACACACTTCTCAATCTAAGATGAAGATAACAACAGAAACGCCTTGTTCATTGTTGCTAGCTAGGTCATTGTGAGATATAACCTATGCTATGCCTATATAACCATAGTATAACCTATGCTGTAAGTTATAGCCTAAGGTATAGCATTGTCACTATGAGATAAATCCTAGAAATCCTTTATTTGTCAGCAAATCGTGGTTTGGGTGAACAGAACTGCACCTGTGAAGTGAATAAGCCTTCTTACCCTTCTTAAGGTTCCAGGCATTTACCATGTTATTAAACCAACCCAGAGAACCGCTGATGTTTCCGATAGATTACACCCTCTGTGTAGAAATAGAACAATTTGATTAGCTAATCACCATGATGTATCTGACAATCTAAATTAGATTTTCTATTCATTGCCAATTCTGCGAACATGGAGGAGGATCTGAAGGGCTGAACTCAGACTGAAGCTTCAGGGAGATTGAAACGTGATCGGGTAAAATCCCATGTTGTCTAATGGGAGTTAGTGGTCAGATTTTATGACTCGCATAAATCAATAAAATAATATAATAAGAAATAGTTCTGTTAGTTATTTATTTACTTTGGTTACAACACAAATGTGCTGTTTTCAGATACGTTTAATGTTTTGTATGAGAATTATTACCGGACATTTTATTTGATTTTTTTTATATGACAAATACCGGAAATGACCCTGGTGTTTTTCTGGGTGTGTTTTTAGGTATGTAATGCTGCTTATTCTTTAAGCACACTTTTGGTTAAAGACAAAGAAGTTATGTTTGTGTAGGTTTGTGTGTGTATGTGTGTGTGTGTGTGTGTGTGTGTGTGTGTGTGTGTGTGTGTGTGTGTATATATGTGTGTGTGTGTGTGTGTGTGTGTGTGTGTGTGTGTGTATATATATGTGTGTGTGTGTGTGTGTGTGTGTGTGTGTGTTTGTGTGTGTGTGTGTGTGTTTGTGGTTATCACATGCCATTGTGCATAAGTGGGCTTTTGGGGTTGGGTGTGTTTGTGGTGTTTGGTCAACTGTTTGGTCAGCAACATAGGTCTAATCGGGGTTGGGGTTAGTGAGAGGCCTGTTTGTGTGTGTGTGTGTGTTTGGGTGTGTGCGAGACTTCGCGGAGTGTGTGGTATGTGTGGAAAGGCGATGCTTTGAGCTCAGCTTCTAATCGGAGCTTCCAGCCACAGCTCCGGCATTCCGATCTGCCCCAAGGTGTCCGCCTGAAGAGTCCCACTGTCAACGCAGAGGGTCCTCTGCCAGCCCCCGAGTGCTCCACAGATTAAATTCCCACATTCCTGAGATAAACTGGGGGGTTTCATGGGGGGGTGCAGGTCCTCATGTGGGACACAGGGGCAGGCAGATGGGAGGGCTGCTAGCGAGAGACTGTTGCTAGCTCAGCTAAAGCTAGCTCTGCAGTGGAGATAAGGGGGCAGGCTATCTTCCCTCAAGTGTTACAGACAGAGTCCATTTTGGTCGCAGATTTGGGTTTACTGATCAGCTGTGACAGCCTAAGGCCTCTAGCACTTTGTGAAGTGTGTGTGTCTGTTTGTGTGTGTGTGTGTGTGTGTGTTTGTGTGTGTGTGTGTGTGTGTGCCTGTGTGTTTTTGAGTCAGTGTACTGTATGTGCACATGTGTGAGTGCATGTGTGTGTGCAGAAAGCTATAGTGTGTGTTTCTGTTATCACGGGTGTAAACTAGTACATTGTTGTGTGTGTGTGTGTGTGTGTGTTTGTGCAAGTGCATGTGTGTGAAATGTGTAAACCCGAAGCCCAGATAGGCCTGCATCAGTGGTGTATACGGGAAAGCCATGTGTAACACCTGACAGGGATGATGTATCACAGCCAAATAATGCCAGGTGCTGATTCACATAGATAATGGATGCTTGTGCACCGCGCCCCCCACTCCTTATTTTCATACACGGACTCAGAACAAAGACTCCAGATTGCCGGCTCACTCTCTCCCAGAGCGGCCCTGTTTAGTGTGAGTGTGTGAGTGTGTGAGTGTGTGAGTGTGCAACACTCAGGCCCAGATACAGTAAATGACAAGATGGAGTGCTTTTTTACTGAAGGGTGGGGAGTAGATAATGAAGAAAAAAACACTCGAAACACAAAAGCACTCGTTCTGAAATATCAGCCAGGGAAAAGTTTGTCTAAATTTCCTGCCACTCTCCGCCAGCCACTGCGGCCCGGTCGCCTCGATCGCCTCGATGGCCTCGATGGGCCGCCCTGCAGGAAACGGGTGTGAGAAGAGGGCTCGTGGCCGGCGTGTTCACACCTGGGTCGCTTACACTGCGCCATTGTTCCCCTCCTGGTCTTTCACTCTGTGGAGTCCCACACGTGGAGGCCGGGGGGGACGTGGTGTTGGTGAAATAGAGCCTCATCCTTCTTTCCATATCCGCGAGGCAGCCTCTCTCCTGCCTGTGTCTATTATTCTGTGCTGTGGTGGAGAGGACAGTGTGCGTTTGAGTGTGTGTGTGTGTATGTGTGTGTGTGTGTGTGTGTGTGTGTGTGTGTGTGTGTGTGTGTGTATGGGGAGGGGCTTGATACTATCAGGTTTTTGATTTGTGTATCCATACCATGTCATGCATTTGGAATGAGTATATGGGTGTGGGTGTGTGTGTGTGTCTGTGTGTGTCTCTGTGTGTGTGTGTGTGTGTGTTCACACATTAGTTTCTGTGTCTTCTCACCATATCCTGGAGGTTTCTTATCCCTGTCAACAGTAGGCTAGCAGATAATGTGTGTGAGAGTGTGTTCCCCTCTTGAGGATTGCGTTTAATGTGTGAATGGCAGGAATGGAATGTATCCTGTTTGTGAGGGGAGGCTTTAGCCTCATTAAAGGGGATAACTGAGTGAGACTTATCTGTTGTAGAAGGATTGTGTGTGTGTGTGTGTGTGTGTGTGTGTGTGTGTGTGTGTGTGTGTGTGTGTGATAGTTATTAAGAATTCAGTGAGATGTTTGGAATCATGTAGGAGTTATTTCTTTCTTTCTTCTTCTTCTTCTTCTTCTTCTTCTTCTTCTCTCTCTCTCTTTCTCACTCTCTCTCTCTCTCTCTCTCTTTCTCTCTCTCTTCTATCTCATTCTCTCAATTGTCAATGTTTCCTTTGTGATGGGCACAATAGCAGTGAGAAGTGGAACTGATGATGTGTGCTTCAAACCCAGCTCACGCAGGAATAGAGTGTGTGTTGTTGAGGGGTGCTGAGCTCGATCCCGATACCTGTGCACAGCAGTGAAGGTGTGGGACTATAATGTGCTCCCCGCTTCTTCTAAACCATATCCCTTCATCTTCTCCTGAATGGAGGAAGAGCAGAAGTAAGTGGAAGAGAAGCAAGTGGAATGGATATAACAGGCCTGAGACTTGGTGTTTCCCAAGATCTGTCCACCAGGATGGATGGAGCTGATGTCTGCTCTCTTTTCCTCAGGCTGAGTGGAAAAGTTGCGTCACTGAATGTGCACAGGGTTATCAGGGGGAAATTACTGCCTAATCACAGTGAGTGCGAGCGTGAGCCCCCTTCTCAAGAAATGTGAACTTTGTGGGAGTGGAGCGGTATTTTTAGACGAAGAGACAGGCTGGCTTTTTCCTTATTTTTTTTTTCTTCTAGCTGTCCCGGTTTGTCTCTGCTTCTCTGTGTTTTTCTCTTCTTCCTTCAAAGAACTTTTTGGCATGACCGTGAAAGGATACAATTTTGTCAAAGCACACAACATGTAGCTAGCAAACAGACAAACATATGTCTTTCTTTCTCTCTCCCTCTCTCTCTCTCTCTCTCTCTCTCTCTAACCTCCCCCTCATCTCTTTTTATGTAGCTGGCGTTTACTTTGTTGTAGGCATACATCCTGAGCTTGGGCTGTGTGCTGGAGAAAGGCCTGGAGTCGCACAGCTGTTTTTAACCCTTCATAATGGCTTGCTTTACCTCGGGAATCCTCTAATCCCCTCTCCGGTCCTGCCTCTGTTTATCCTGGGCTTTGTGGGGGAAAACAGAGCAGAGACGGCTGGAGTTGGAGCTTTTTTCTTCTCCCCTCCGCGTGTTGTGTTAGTCTTGAGCAAGCTCGCCATCCGTCAGCCATGTGAGTCTGCGCTTAATGGCTCAAGCTGAGCCCCCAGACCAAAGCACTGGCAGCTCTCTGATCCTACACTGCAGAAGGAGAGATGACCATCTCCCTCTATGAGTGACTGGGCTGACAGAGAGAGGGGCTGGGAGATGTAGATAAAGAGTGGGATAGAGTGATAGAGAGGGAGGGGAAGGAGATGTAGATAAAGAGTGTGATAGAGTGATAGAGAGAGAGAGAGTCAAGAAAGAGCTGCTAATCCGTCAGTGCAGAGATAGCCAAACCCAGGCTGAGCCAAACTCAGGCTGCTCGGCCAAGAACACTGTGTGTGTGTGTGTGTGCGTGTCTGAGTGTGTGTGTTTGTACCCACTCAGGATGTATGTCTTTGGCCTTGTTTTTTTTTACTGTACCATAAACCTCCTGTTTCACCCTGGTCGGCGCTAATAGAAACCTGCTCCACATCTGTTCTGTGTTTGTGGAAGGGCACTGTCGTTCCTCCAATCGTACCCCCCAAAAAACGAAATAAAACATCTCGCTTTTACGGGCTGATGGGGCCACGCACACCGGCCCCGGTGACCCACCTCTCAGCTCCACAAGCCTCCTGGACGTTTCCGCCTTCGGGCCTGGGCTGGGGCCCCATGGCCGAGGGCCTCTACTCAGCAGGTACGGCTCCCCGTCTGCCTGAGAGAGCGGCGGGAGGAGCCGGGCGGGAAACAGGGGCCAGATGGTGCTAAAGAGTGATTATGCCCCGCTTCCTTTAACCCCAATAGATCTCTCCAATTAGCCATTGTGCCGACACCGGAGCTGGAGTGGCGGGGGTGCGCGGTGGGGCCCCCAGTGAGTCTTTAGGCAGGGATTTGTCACCTGACACTCCCCCCCGCGCTAACAGGGCCCGTAAGAGACTCTTCAGATGACTCTGAAACCTTGGAGTGGCCGAGTTTTCAGTGTGACAAGTGCGGAGGGACAAGAGCCAGCAGGCACTCAGGAATGCTGCGCACACAGCCAGGCCCGGTGGATGGGTGCCCCTGGCCTGCTCTAAAAGAGAGTGAGTGTGGCAGCGACAGAAAGAGGGAGAGAGAGAGAGAGAGGGAGAGAGGGAGAGAGCGAGGTGTGTGTGTGTGTGTGTGTCTGTGTGTATGTGTGTGTTTATGTGTTTGTGTGCATGAAAGAGAGGGGGGAGAGGAAAGGTAGTGTGTTCGACTATGTGTGTGTTTGTTTGTCTTTGTG
>NC_045163.1:3503606-3533606 GCF_900700415.2 Clupea harengus | reverse complement strand
GAGGGCAGGAAGAAAAAAAACGCCGGGCCTTGCCAATGCTGTTGGACCACCCCTGTCTCTCTCTATCTCTGTCTCTCTTACCCTCAAGTTCTCCCTCCGTGCTGTCTGTCTTATCGCTGTGCCAGAAAAGGCACGAGGACATCCCCTAATCCTTCAACTAGTCTCCTCCTCTTCCTCCACCAAATCTGTCCCTACTTTGCACTCATTATACGTTTAAGTGTTACTTGAAAAGATAAATGTTCGCGCACAACAGCTTTAATAGGACACGAGCTCAAACGTGTTGTGTTTTAGCCCTTTCCTACTCACCCGTAAATCAGTTTGGTTGAGCGCTGCGGACAATTACCGTGGCTCGTTGATTGGACCCAGGCCCCTTTGTGGTTTCTCCCCCTGACTGCTGCTCCTTCACTTTAATTGGTTCAATGTTGTTGCGATTCTCAGTGGAATAGCGTTTACCCCTAGGCGGGGGTAAAACGATCCGGGGGACAACGGGGGGGTAGCGGGCCGTGGTGAGGGCGTCCGAATGGCCCCGGTGGGAGAGGTCATATCTGTCTCTCTCCCTTGGTTTGACAGGGAGGACTGTTGGGGGGGAGTGGGACTGTATTTACTCAGACACAGGAGGACCAGGATGCTTCCTTCTAGGATGTTCTGTCCCAGCTTACGCTGGCACCGCTGGCTCTGAAACTTGTTTGTTTTCCCCTTCCTGGAGAAGGGGTATCATTTGTCCCTGTTTGTCCATCGGGCGATTTATCTGCGCGCAAAGGCGTTGAGCACACTTCCTGCCGCTTGTGCGGTGCGTGACCCTCACAGAAGCTTCCAGAAGACAGATGACCCCAGGTTGCTGCCGTCCCCTCGTTCTGAATACAGAAAGGTTCATTAATAATGGGCCATCCGTGACCCCTGACCTTCGAGTCTGACCTCACTGGCTTTGCTACTCCCTGAGCCCTGCTCTAATGCATTCCATGGATGTACGGACTGATCACTCATGGTTCCAGATTAATATCTATAGATTTATTTGACATGCAAACAATGGCTTGGCACTTAAGGTAACGAAGATTTAAATGCAGGGCATTGAGGACATTTCTTCTCTGTTTGTTGTGTGTGTGTGTGTTTGGGGGTTGTTTGTTTATGTGTGTGTGTGTGTGTGTGTGTGTGTGTGTGTGTGTGTGTGTGTGTTTCTATGAGACAGAGTCTGTGTGTGTTCGATAAAAGCAAGGCGAGCGTAGCATCATGAGCCAGTACCATGGCAACGTGTCTGAAGGTCAGTTGTCGGGGGCGAGGGGGTTTTATGTTATTGGTTGTCGGCCCCCAGGGGGGGTTAACCGCTGAGTGAGTGACAGAAGCCTGCTGGGTGTGGGGTGATGAGTGACAGTCCCCACCATTCTGCTCCTCCCTCTTCTGCCCTCCCTCCCTCTCTCTTTCTCTCTCTCCCTCGCTTTCTCTCTCTCTCGCTTTCTCTCTCTCTCTCTGCTAATCGGTCCAGCACAGAGTGGGTGGATTAACCTGTGCCACCGTGAATACTTTCCATGTGTCGTCCGTGTAGGACAAGTGTGAATCGCTCATACTTGTCCACATGTGCACCGCTCTCACCCACTTATTCACACATGCATGCTCACAGATGGGCTGTGTTTCAGAGGGAGCGTCTCTCTCTCTCTCTCTCTCTCACTCTCTCTCTCTCTCTCTCTCTCTGTCTTTCTTTCTCTCTCCCTCCTGCTCCTCCTCTAACTTCCTCCAAGGCCCCTTTTTTCTTGAAACCTCTCTGCTAAAAACATTACATCTGCGGTCTATGTGAACATAAGGCATCTCTTCTGAGACGCAAAAAATGTGTTTTTAATATAAGGGTCCATACATCAACTTGTTATTTGAACACGAAAAAAGAACCTCTGACAATGGGGCCTAATCTATGGGAAGCCCAAGAAGAGAAATGGGCCCAAGTCGAATTTTGTCTTCTAATGTAATCCCCCCCCACCCCCGCCCCTCCGTTAGAGGCTCCTGCCAGGCCATCCTGCTTTTGGCACACCACCACCACCTCCACCGCCGCCGTTTGTGTGATGGTAATGCTTCAGGGCAAGCGTCCTCCTGGACAGGCGAATTAATGATACCTGCGGCCTGAGCAGGATGTTCCGCTCATTTCCGCCATGAATGATGGGCCAGTGGTGCTGTGCCCGGGCTCCTGCGGCGCAGCCCGGAGAGCTGAAACATGAGCAGGAGCTCGTCCATCTGCGCTAGCCGCTAACAGGCCAGACCAGGCCAGCGGGGCCACAGGGTAACACCTGACCTGGGCCTCCTCCCTGGGGGGAGAGGTGGGTGATGGGGCTGGTAATTATCTAAAGAGCTCCCTCTAGAGGAGAGGCGAAATCAGCACTAGCAGGTGGAAGTGTTTGGTTTGTGTGTGGGCGCATGTGTGTTTGTTTATGTGTGTGTGTGTGTGTGTATATGTGATCATATGTGTGAGTTCTTGTGTGTATGTGTGTGCATGCGTGTGTTTGTGTGTGTGTGTGGGCATTTGTGTGCCCGTGCAAGTGTGTTTGTGTGCGTTTAGGTGTGAGCGATCATGCGTGTTTGTGTGTGAGGTTGAGTGAGAGAGTGTGTGTTTTAGGGGCAAATGTACACATACACACACACACACACACACACACACACACAAACAAATAGAAGAGAGCGGGTGTGTGGCCTGTTTCACCAAGCTCCAGTAGCCACAATGGGCCACTTTCTCATAGGCCAAATCATTACAGTGATTAGCAAAGAGAATAAAGAAGGGTGTCTCTAACTTACTGCTCACTGATTCCACTGTTTTCAGAGAAAAGAGGGTTAGGGTTAGGGCTCTTTATTTGCTCTCGCATCTGGTTTCTTTGTGTTTGCCTGATCCTATAGTCATTTGTTTAACGTCACCATATTTTAATCAAACAGTGGGAGGAGAGGGAGAAGAAAGGGGGAACAAAAGAGTAAAAAAGAGAGATACATTGTCATGCAGGTCAGTGCTCTCCACATAATTCAGGACTTAAGTGTCTCGTTCATTTTTCAAGCCATTGTTAAATCCCAGGAATCTGACCTTGTCACGACCCAGAGCAAAACAGGGGGCTAAAGCGAACACCAGGAGAGCATTCCCACTCTTAACCCCCCCCCCCTCTCTCTACCCCTCTCCCACTCTACCCCCCATCTCTCTCTCCCCCCCCCCCCTCTCTCTCTGCTGGTGCCCCAGTCATCACCTCCACTCATTTCTTGTAGGAGGTGAAAGGGTGAAAGAGGATTAGCGTTATGTAGGAATGCTTTTGTTAAAAAAGGTTTGTCCTTGCTCCAGCCTTGCACTGTGTGTTTGTCTAAGTGGGTGTGATAAACGCACTCATTGAACTTCTCTCTCCCTCTCTCCATCTCTCCCTCTCTCTATCTCTCTCTCTCTCTCTCTCTCTCTCTTCCTCCTCACCACCCGGCTGCGATGGGATTGCGACGGTGGGGATTATTGACCCGGGGCTGGCTGTTTTTCGGGGCCAATTAATGAAAGGAGTCAGCGAGTGCCTGAGCGGGCAAATGAAGTAGTTAGTGCAAAAGGGTCCCTGAAGTGGAGGATGACGATGCATTCATCCCCCCCCCCCCCCAACACCCCCGCCAACGTTTTCTTGTCGATTCAGTCCTAGTGAGGACCTTTTGTGCAAATCTCCCTTTTTTTCCCCCCTCGCTAAGCTGTCGTTTTTTTTTTTTTAAGAAAGTCATTAACAAGCCAACGGCTGACTGGTCATCTCCTGGCCCACCGGGGCAGGGCCGTCGAGCCGTCGAGCCGTCGAGCCGTCGAGCTGGAGCCAGGCCGCTCCGCACTGAGCCGGAGAGGGTAAGGTGGCAGAACAGGAGCAGGGGATTAACGTTTGGCGAGGCTTTGATTGTGCCCGCGTCTCACCCACAGTAGGCCTGCCAGCGGCCAACGCGGGGTCAAGCTAATCCTCACACTTTTTTCCCTTTCTCTCTCTCTCTCTTTATTTGTCTTTCCTCTGGAGACACTTTGACACAAATCCCCCCTTCATTTTCTGTGTCTTGGAGAAAAGAAATGTCAGTCGATATCTCCCAGAACAGGGACATTAAATGGAAGAGTTTGGGGGTGGGGGGGTGGAGGTGGATGGATTGTGAAAATCCTGGTTAACCGGTTTGACAGCTGGCAGGTGAATGGTGCTGCGCTGCGCTGTGCTGTGGCCGTGTGTGTGGCCGTGTGACTTCAGGAGAGAGCCCTGTGTTGAGATGGGAGGAGAGGAGCAGCTGATGATGACTCACTGTAGAGGTCCCACACAGGTGCCCAAGCCTGGGAGAGGCTTCACAAAGAGCATGGACAAACATGCACACACACAAAGACATACCGCACATACCGCGCACAGATACACATACTAAACTACAACACACAAAAGATAGACACGTGGCAACACAGACGTGTAAACATCACTCGAGTGCACAGACACAAACCAGTGCAGGCGATATTGCGTAACGTGCTTGTGCTTGTACTGTGCGTGCGCTCTTGTGTGTACTTTTGTGAGTGTCTTTATTCGCCCAGGGCAAAACCACTCCACGAGAGAGAGTAGGGGAAACGTAAAACTCTAATGTTGTCACTGAGAAAACCGCACTGACCCACTCTGCGCTATTAGCTTCAGAATGAAGGACCTCTACCCTCTTGTTGTGCTACTAGCTGCTTGGAATGAGCTAAGTGCCATCTTCCAGCCAACCCCTCATGCAAGCAGGCTATAAAGAAAGAACATGGTGCATGTCTATTATCACGTTCACTGCCATGATTCTGATGTATGCATATATGCTGCAGCCAGTTCATTAAGTCAATTTCATGATGATCCATAGAGCAATCATATGGTGGAATGTCTAGAGAACTGATATGGTTTACCATAATGAACATGTAGTGTTGGCATGTCAAGATGGTTGAGTAGAGTCAAGCCATTTTCTAGCAAATGTATTCTGTACACAGCCCCAAAATCAGCGTAGCTATTTGTTTTCCAGGGTAGAGTAACCGTTTAGCTCTCGTGGAAGACATGTCCTCTCGCCCTCTCATGTATATGCATGGCCTGGAGCTGGATGTGAGGTGGTTATTTCATCTGTCTTCTGCTCGCCACTGCAGACAACAATGGATGTGCCTTTGGGATCAGGTTGCACACACAAACATGCAACCTCTTTCTCGTCTGAGCACACACTGACACACACCGACACACGCAAACACACTCTCACGGACCGAGACACTTCCACAGAGAGACACGCAGCGGCTCACCACTGTCGGTCGTCCAAGAGAAAACCCTGTGGTACATACGAACGATCGGCACGGCACACTGGGAATCCACAGAAGGAGAATCCGATACCTCATGATCTCATCCCTCGCACCGGGCAGGGCCCCGCTATTATCCGGCCTGAGAGGAGCCCTTTGTGTCGGCAGGAGCAGCTGTGCTGCCGCGCTCGGCCCCCTCCGACCTCCAGAGCTCCGCTAGCCCCGGCGGCGGGGAGACCCTGAGGCCGGGGCGTCCGCTGGCAGCGCTCCACCGCTGGGGTCAGAGACTCATGGAGCTCCCTCTCGGCCTCCCGTAACACGGCCGCTCACCTCCGGGTGGGGAATTTGTATGCGGAGATGGCCGCACGTGTTACATGCAGTGCACGCATGTCAGTGTGCTCAGGGAGGGGGAGGAAGGTTTGCCTGCGCTGCCTGCTTGAACACACACACACACACACACACACACTAACACAAACGTATATATCACATCATATGGATAAAAAACACATCCCCAGAGGGAGAAGAAAAGGGTTGAGTGTAAATAAATGGTATTTACACAGATACACACATGGCACATTTCTAACACCACACAGCCACATCCATGTAAGGAGTAATGTCTCACACACACAGACACACACAGAGACAAACTCACTCTCTCTCTCTCTCTCTCTCTCTCTCTCTCTCTCTCTCTCTCTCTTTCAAACCAATATCCACACATACATCACACCCCACATCCTTTCCACTGGGAGCACAATCTCATATGTGCGGTTTATGCACATATAGCCATATTTTCCCCCAGTGTCACAGCATGTGTGAGCATATGTATGATACATTACCTCATTCATGCACAGACCTCAGCCACAGGCCATCCATACACAGGCCTCTCTCACACAGACACAGCACAGAAACTCAAACATAGACAGATGCGTTGCTCACCAAAAACGGACACAAACATAAATACACATTACCCAATTGCTTTTCACACCACACACACACACACACACACATATGTATACTCACACACACACACATAATGCTGTACTCATCCCCCCCCCCCATAAATAACCCACCCACACACCACAAAACACATTGCCACACATCAAGACCCACTCCCTGTGATCCTGACGGTCTCTGATGTCGAACTTGTGCGTCAGCGACTCTGATCTGTGCTTCAGTGAAAACCACAGCCGCCTGTCAGAGGTAGTCTATGAGCTGCTCAGGCTACAGGAGAGCGGTCAGCTCGCTCAGCGGTTGAACCTGGGCCCGTCTGACTCCTTGCGGAAAGCTGTCTCAATGCAACCTTATATGGAGCCGTCGAGAGTATATGTTGTTGTTTCTTTTTTCCCCCTAAACGGCTTCCTGCGAGGGAATGCCGTGCATATCTCGCTGACATGCAACTCCGCCAAAGCCCCTGGAGGTCCTCTCATCTTACCATAAACAAGATGTAAATCTGTTAGTGTGGGATTCTTCTGGCAACGCCTGTGTGTGTGTTGGGCTTTCAACCCCCCCCCCCCCCCCCCCCCCCAAAAAAAAGAAAAATGAATTTGGCCACGTTGTCGTTTTGATACTCATTCATCTTTTTGTTGTCTCCAAAGTCTGATGAAAATGTCATTCTCCTGGAGGGTTTAACAGCTTGTGTGCGAGATGTGAGTGTGAGTGTGAGTTCCCCCCATTGATCTCACAACAAATATGGGATTAGACTGGCTTGTATGTGTGTGTTATTCCTGAGCAGAGGAGCTGGCCTCCTGCCAGAGCGCTGACTGACAGACTGTGTGCTGCGGCATCTCACTCTTCCCTCGTTGTCTTCTCCATGCCTGTCTTCTGTCTGTCCTTCCTCCTCTTTAAAACGTTCCCTCACTGCCGCTCTCTCGACAGCCACCCCCTCTATTATCTGTCCAAGCCTGTGTTTATATTTCTCTGTCATTCGCTCTCTCTTATCTTTCTTCTTGCCTGATTCAGAATCTGATTCAGATAAATAATTGACTCTCTCTCTCTCCCTCTCGCTCTCTCTCCCAATGGCAGGTTCTACCGGGGTGACTATCACATTGACGTGTGCATCAATGACTATCTGGACGTCTACTGTCCCCACTACATGGAATCGGTGCCGGATGAGCGCACCGAGCGCTACGTGCTCTACATGGTGAACTATGACGGCTACAGCACCTGCGACCACACCGCCAAGGGCTTCAAGCGCTGGGAGTGCAACCGGCCCATCTCGCCCAACGGCCCGCTGAAGTTCTCAGAGAAGTTCCAGCTCTTCACACCCTTCTCACTGGGATTCGAATTCAGGCCTGGTCGCGAGTACTACTATATCTGTGAGTATATGTGTGTGTGTGTGTGTGTGTGTGTGTGTGTGTGTGTGTGTGTGTGTGTGTGTGTGTGTGTGTGTGTGTGTGTGTGTGTGTGTGTGTGTGTGTGTGTGTGTTTGTGGGTAGGTGTTGGTTGTTATGCTGGTGTACAATGACCTGTTTGAGAAGTATCAGATCACTGTCTTGTGTGCATGTCTGCCTCATTTCAATGTATCTGTGGGTATATATTTATACTCTTGATACTATTGATGATACATTCTGATACTATTTGTGATCATGTGTCTTTCAAGGAAACATGCAGTTCAATTAGATGTTTGTGTGCCAAACATTACCGACACAAATAATCTTTAAGGGAATTTAAGATTTTTTTTTATATCTGGCCAACTATAATGATATAAAATAGTTATATTTGCATGACGCCATTCTGGCAGGTGATCACACCACTTGCTCTTAAATTTAACGGTCAGCTTTCAGGACCGAGCCGTCGATTCCGAGCGTGGAATACCGAAAAGCCTCCCGCCTCCACCCTCCCGCGGTCAAAACTGCGACTTTGTTTTTCAGGAGTCTTGGCAAACAGACTTGAACGAAAACATTAACTTTAGGGAAAAACATCTTGCCTCTCGCGGTTTCCCTCTGAAGAAAGCTTTGTTGCGGAGCCCCGGTCTCAGCTTACTCCGGCCTGTGAGAGGGCTCCGAAAAACAAGCATCCAAAGTCGTGTTTTTACAACTGGAGTCAGATCCCCACCGGGAGCCTGCAAGGAAGACTAAATAGGACACAGGAGCGGCCCGACCATCTGAGATGAGTTCTTCCATGTGCACATGTACCGGAGACATGGAGCGCTGGCATGTGGGTGTGTGTGTGTGTGTGTGTGTGTGTGTGTGTGTGTGTGTGTGTGTGTGTGTGTGTGTGTGTGTGTGTGTGTGTGTGTGTGTGTGTGCACGTGATAGTCAAAACTGGGGTCTTCCCACACCGTCAGAATGCTATGACAAAAAGTATAGCTCCCAAAGTTTGGAACTGTATAGATAAAGAATAATCTAGAGTTTGTTACATTAAGATCCTCTCAGCAGCTATCTTGTGTAACTCCCAGCCTTTCTAGATGTTCCAGCGCACGGCTCAGGGCTCTGAGGTTTGTGCGTCAGCTGTCAGGTTAGACTTCCTTGAGGAGATTAGCCTCTGGCTAATGTGAGGGATTTTACAGTAAATGGGAGGACTCATACCACCCCTGGCTTTTTCCTGAATGACTCGTTTTTTTTTATGACTCAACGCTAACCGACTCGACAAAACAAAAAGAGCCTTGTTGTCTCCCCAGTGCCGTGGCCCTGGACAAAAAAGAAACGTAGGAGAAACAACAAATGATCCAACCCGAAATCAAACGCTTAAGAAACGAAATCGGAGTGCAACCACACCGTCTGAGAGAAGGCATTCACTGGCGGTCCGGAGGGATATTGCCTTTGGCGGAGTGCAGATGGAATAAGCTGTGTGCAGTTCATATCAGCACCAGAACTCCCACTGATTTGGAGAGCACTACATTACCCTGTTATCCTTATGATTCAGAGCACACAACAAGAAAAAACACTGGATTCTTTCTGAAGTTTCTGCCTTCTCTCTTTAACCATAGATAGCATACTTCCTTGTCAGTCCCTGATATGCCCTTTGGGTGGTTTTTATTCAGTAGCTTTGCTGCCCCCCAGACTAGTTTGGACAGTGCATACTTGAAGGAAACTGGCCTATGTGCAGCACAAACATATCCCCATGAATTATGACTTTCCAGAGTTTGGGATAGCCAAAGGTCAGACAGAGGGGCTATGTTTCTTCTTATCTCCCTAAGACTACTGGCTCCCTGCTGATGGAGGATGTAAATGTGAAAGAAACGGCAGTGGCTGTTTCTCTGTGACTGTGAGCGGCTCTTGGTTGTCAGCGGTGTCTCATTCTCGTCTTCATCGCGAGCACAAGAGCGTCTTTGTTAACCCCAACATGATAGACAACACCAGGTCAGCTTTAAGTCCCAGTACAGACTGCCCCCTGCACTTGTGTAGGGAGAAGGGGGTCGAGCGGCGAGGGAAGGGCAGGATGGGGGATCAGTTGGGCGACAGCGCTCGGCCAAAGGTCAATATGAGGCGACACATGCAGTTGAACCCTGGATCTGAAAGGGTTTAAAGGCGTCATGTTTTTACCCCAACTGGGCTCAACATGGAAGTCTGATTTTAATCTCGGAGGATAGAAATCCAATTTCGGTGGCGGTTTGTCATCTGTCTAGTCTTGTACCCTAAGAGGCCCCCAGTGGCATTGCACACCATCTCACATAAGCCCAGTTCAAAAGCCTGAGCCGCCCTTCTGAAGCCAGGACTCCTGTCATAGTAATGACACAGATCGCGGGGACATTCCCTCGCCGTCTAATTAGAGGACACACTCCTGAAACATAGAGGACACTGCAGTCCAGCGAGACAGAGCTCTTTTTCACGCCTGACCAGGCCCCTGTTTAATTTCGCTGGGGATCAGGTATACTGGAGGTGCGCAAGAAAATGCCCCCAAAAAAACAAAGACAAAAACACCTATCCAGACACACCAGGGAAATCAGTCTATATCCAGCACTCCCCATTCATAACCTCACTGTTAGCAGGCATCCAGTCCCCCCCCACTACACCCCCCTCTCTCTCAGTCGGGCGTGGGCACTACAGCGTCTGTGGTTTTCCCACCCCCTGGGTGTCTACAAGATGGGGGCGAAGGGGGGGAACTTCATTGGAGATGATGAAGTGTGTGTGCTGGGGGGGTTGGGGGGACTAACCAGGATCTAGTGTCAGCCATGTGGGGAGGGGTCATGGAATAGCCCTCGGTGTGCGCCAGACTAGAATGAGCAACTCTGGCCAGAGTTAGCGCTGGAAGCGTCTGTCTGACCCTGCATGTCTGTCAGCAGCCTGGCGTGAGGTAAGTTACTCGATCCGCGCTGACAAAGTCAGAATGGCCTCCGGGTGATTGACGTGACTGTCCCTTCACGAGACGCTGGAGTAATTAGCACTGTCGAGTCGAGAATGGTAATCCCTTTTTGCTGTTCTGGTGGGATTTTTTTGTGATGAGGGCTTTGAAATGGGAGAGCATTTCTTTTTTTCTTTTTTTTCTATTGTGGAATCACTTACTTGTTTTTGGTCTCGCAGAAGAGGAAGAATGCCCAGCAGGTATTGTTGCTCAGAATTTTGAAACAAATGGATTCCCATACACGCACACGTACACACACACACACACACGCACACGTACACACGCACACGCACACGCACACACACACACACACACACACACACACACACACACACACACACACACACACACTAAATCACGACTGCAAACAGACACATGTAAAGACATGCACACACACACACACGGGCACACGCTCACACAAACATTCGACACACAGGGTAGAATCTAAAGGACAAACACATGCGTGCACACACAAACACACACACACACACACACACGTCAGCCTTCACACGCAAACAAGCGAAAACATACCCCCCCACACACACACACTCACACTCACACAAGCACAAAAATAAATCCCTAACACACTTAACACACAAGTCCGACTCCCCACACACAGCAAGCACACAGACATCGCTCACACACCGACACAAGCGAGGCTCACGGTGGCCCCCCAGGCCAGGTGACCCTCTCATGTGATGTTTCCAATCAAGCGACGGGGTGGGGGGGTGGGGGGACCGGCCCCTGGAGCAGGCCAGACTGCTGGAATGAGACAAAAGCAATTTTGCCCAAATCAAAGTAAATATGCTTGTGGGGATGTGATTAAGGGTGCGCGAAAAGCCCCGGTATGTCAGAGCAGACAGCACATGAGCCCTCTGATTCAACCCATCCCCTGCAGCTGTGGGCTCGGGAGACGGAGACATTGCAGAGATCAACACAGACCGCACACAGCAGGGAACCAGGGGAGTCAGAACATATAGTTCATTATGGACTCACACACACACACACACAAACACACACAGAGGGAGAGGAAAGGTTATGTTCTGTGTGTGTTTTGTGGCATTGGTATTATATTTCCTTCGTGCCCACCTACAGACCTGTTTATGACTCAAGCTTCATGTAGAAGCAGAAGTCTGGCTCCTCAGATTGCGATATTTATCTCCTATCCCCAGTCAGGCTGGAGCTCTGTGCACAAGGACTCTAAGGATGGTGTCTGTGCTCTGAGTGCCAGCCAGAGTCAGGGCAGGTCTTCGGCAGCCACTTTTATGAGCACCAGGTGTTGGTTTGGGTTGCAGGCACACGGAGGTGCCGGTTGCAGGTGGTGAAGCTATTTGGAGCCGATTGAAAGTTCAGGAGCAGGTGTGGCGGTGGGTCGTGGCCAGTTGAAGTCTGAGAGGCAGGTGCCAATGCCTCTCATGGCCAATCACATTTCAAGGAGCAGGTGCCGAGGTCACCCCAAGCCAATAAATGCTCGGAGTTTTTTTTTCAGACAGAGATGCTTGTTCACCATCAAAGCAGGCATGCCAGGTTGTCCTTCATGTTATTTCAATCGAGGAACAGACCCCGCGAAAAAAAGGAGAGGTCTGTTATTTGTTGCAAGCTCAAAGGAAAAAATGCCAGGCTTGTTAACATGCTGGGACTCTTGTACAAACAGACTGGGCGCGCTGTGAATTCCCACAGTAGACAGACAGTGCCTTTAAAATGATTCAGCGGTGTTGGCACGGCTGATGCACTCATAGAATAGAGAGCTGGGGTGGGGGGTTTGTGTGTGGTGGCGCTGGTTGGCTTTGTGAAGTGCTCTCCTCTCCTCATTATTCAATCGCTCTCTCTCCTGCCGAGCGATCCACCAGAGTCACGGCCCCTGGCCCCTCCGCTCGAGTCGCTCCTCTCATCTCCGCGCCCTCCGCGCCCAACGGCGGATCGTGTTACGAGACGTGTAAAGGTGAGCCCGCGGGGAGAGCAGCCATCGGTGCACTTTTTTTTCCTTAAGACTTGAATGAGCTCGCCATTATGAAGGGAACAAATTGAGTTGGGTCGGGCGGGGAGGGGGGGGAGGGTACAGCCCGGGGGGGAACGTGACAGCGAGCCAGAACATCTCACACTGTGAGGGGCCAAGTGTGTGTTTGTTCTCCAGGAGAGGGGGGGAAGGTGGCAGAGCCTGATTGTGTGTTTTTACACAATGTGCCCAGACAAGGATGTGCCACGCTGGGGTAGTCTTACAGGGCAGGTTCCTACAGGATGTGCTCAAGTAAAGATTGAAATCTGGTAATTAGGTGTTATTACCAACAAAAAAAGACAAAAAAGAAAGAGCAACAAGGTGGATCAGTTTCATAAAAGCCAAAGAAAACGCTTACAGAACATTCTCAACATTTTCTTTTTGGCCACACACACTGTGATGCACATGACTTCTTTTTCCCCCTCAGTAAAAGGATAAGATATGTGTCATAGCTGTTACTGCATATTCCCAGCCGGCAACATCACATCCGTTTCTGTCCTCCCAGGGTTGCTGTTGCTATTTTCTTTAAACACAACAGTGATAAGAACATTTGTCTTGTCTTGCAAAGGAGGACAAATTGTGCTCCTCAACTCTTCAGTGTTTTGGTGTGAGAAATTACCTTGGTTTTTTTTTTCATGTGTGTAAGGGTCATGGGGTGAGTGCTGAGAGAACAGGGCGAGGAGGAGGGGAGAAACATCTGGTGTGGATTGCCTGCTCTTAATAGTAAACATGTCTCTTAACTGTGTGTGTTTCAGCCTCCACCATCGCGGAGAACGGGAGACGGAGCTGCCTGAGGCTGAAGGTTTTCGTCAGACCAGCCAGTAAGTCCCCTCATGCCCTCACTGGAACCCTGGCACCGGATGGGCACAAACTGCCCTTGGCACACTGACTGACTGACTTAATGCATGCTCAGGATGTGTGATAGACTTAGAAGTGCATTAGAGGTGGTGCAGCTTTTCAGGGACATTATGAAAAAAAAAGAGAGTGTTTTTGCACACGGTGTAAATTATGTTTAAATCATGAGGGGAACATCTATTTTGTTGTTTTCATCTCAAGTTTTTTTTTTTTTTTCATCTCTTTGGGCCCTCTAACTGTGTGCTTGTTTTTACTACGGAAGAGAGCATCATCAAGGTTCTTGCTTTGTTTTGCCTTTTGTTTTTGTGTTTGCGGCCTCTCTTTCTGTGTTTGCGGCCTCTCTTTCTGTGTTTTTTTTGGGCTTTGTTCCCTGCGCTAGCCTGAAGGCCTGAGTAGATGGGCCGCCCTGCTGCGGTGTGAAAACTCTTGTTGAGTTTAGTTGTTGATCCTCTCCAGAGCGCCAGATTGCAAGGATATTGTGCAACTTTATTGGTAACATAACAAGATGATATCTTTTCATTTAGGATATGTTATTTTAGCACTAGCAGGGGCTTTTATATAGAGGCCAGGTTTATACATTTAAATCATGTGCATGTTATGTGATGTAATCATCTAATGTAGAGGTAATTGGAGTTTTATTTCCTGCTGGGCACAATGTTTGGTTGCCATTACTAACAGAACTAACAAAGCTCTTCTGTGTCTTTTACAGACAACTGTGTGAAAACTATCACTGTTCATGATCAAGTGTTTGACGTCAATGACAAAGTGGATAATTCTATAGAGCCACGAGGTTTGTATGGGACACCCCCTATTCTTTCACTCTTTCTCTGTAAAAGACTCTTAGCTTCTGACAGTGTGTGGGTAGCTGTTTTGTGTGTGAATAACCTAAAGCTGTATTTGTATGTAAACAGGGAACAGAATTAGCACATAGTGCCAAGTGCCAATGGCGTGTAAAATTTTGTGTTGGCAGGTGAATGATGGCAGTTACTGCCACTCTGTTGTGTAGAATACGGTCGCTGTTCATCTTCAAAAAATATTTTGCTTGTCTGTCTCTTCAGTCTGATCATTTTAAAATGGCTTGCCATATCTATACAACAGGGAGAGGGGAGACACACAGAGCATAACACTAGCTACACAATTCGGTTACTGAACGTTCGAGTTTTAAGATATATACCTGGAGTGGCGCCTCCTTCCAAAATTCAGAGAACTTCTACAGCTACCACTGATGTTATCGAACCACAGGCAACCAGCATTACCTCAGTTAACCTTGCTACAGCTACTACTGCTAAGGGGGGGTGGGTGAGAACATTCAATGTGAGGTGGCTCACAATGGATTCTGGTAAGCCACGGGAATGGCTGAAGTATTCAGTGCATGGCACTGCAGTGGTTGTAGAGCGGTTGCAAGGAACAAGAATTCAAATGAGTTTAATAGTTTAATTTTGGCTGGTAAAAAATATGCCTGGCCGGTAACTTTAATTATCTACCACCCACTTTAACTGGTTGGCCAAAAAGTTCATTTTGTTCCCTGTTTGCAAATATATTCAACATGCCGGTGCATTTACTGATTTTGATTATTTGATTTTTTTTAATGAATTACTTAGGTTTTCATTTTGGTAAATGTAATGAGCTGTGTGGTGCAGGTGTCTTGCTGCTATTAGATCCAAGGCCCTTTTTTCTCACTTGGCTCTGAGAAGCTTAATTAGTGGTTGGGAAAGACACCTGATGTCGGCCATGACACAAGTGACACTCTGCTCCTTTCCTGTCCCCTCAGATGACACGAGTCATGAGTCAGCGGAACCTTCCAGAGGGGACGTGAACGCCAGCCCCTGCTGCAGGACCCCTGCTCTGCTGCTGGCCACAGCCCTGCTCCTCCTGGCTGCCCTTGCCTCGTTATAGCCTCCGACCGAGAAGCACACACACACATACACACACACACACACACACACACCTGCGGAGAGGGCCACTCAAAGGAGCACTTTTTCAAACCAGTTTTTACTCATATCTCTCTCTCTCTTTGTTCTTTTCGTTGCTGTCTCTCTCTTTGACTATCTTTCCGTCCGTGACTCGCGTCAGTCGGCTGTAATCCATGAGACGGGCCTCTTTTGTTTTTCTCTCTCAAGAGTTGCAGTTACAGTAAGATGCCAAAAGTGTTTTTGACACTTCAGTGTTTCTAATTGTCCAACAATGTCTTTTTTTTTTTACTGTGTCTCCCTTTCCCAGCTAACACACAAAAAATATCCCCCCCCCCCCCCCCCCCCCCCCAACATAAACACACACCCACATGAATCAACTTGCTCATGGGTCTAATGTGGAGAAAAATGGATGTGGTGTGGACTGCCTCAGGTCACAGATTGACTCTGTCTGAGAACAGCCTGACAGCCTGAACTGTCTCATTGGAAGACTCTTACCAGTGGGAACACGGAGGCAACCAGGGGACCTTGAGTGCCCCAGCCATTTGGACTTGAGGGTGGGGGGTTTTGAGCATGGACGCCACCACCATGGAAACCAGATGATGGACATTGATGCTTGGAAACTTATCGCCGCTGTGTGAGGAAGGCTCATATCTGGGCTTTGGTGGAGCTTTCCTTGGGTGAATGGGTTAGTTGATTTGATGTTTTGCTAGAAGAAAGGAGAAGACAGATAAAGAAGCACTCAAGTGGGTTTCTTTGTATGAAGTGTACAGTAAAGACAGGGAAAGATGGAGGCTGCATCTTTGAAGAGCATTTCATATAGAGTGAAGTGTTCGAGTACAGCCTTGTTCCACTGTATCCTAATTTGTTTTTGGCAGAACAGTATTTTCCTATTTATTGTTCAGATTTTGTTCTGTCCCTGTTCTGTCATTGCCAATTGTCTGAATGCAGGTGAAAAAAAAAAAAATGCCCAATTTTTAAATGGAAAGAAACACATGTCAGTATTTGATGCAGACATGTAATTATTTGAGTTGAACCACTTGTCAAGCAAAAATCAGGGATGAAGAGTATGCTTTTCACCATATTTGCCATGGGCATCATCTGTCTGGGGTTGTTTCTGAACAGACTTTTTAGTTTTTTTTCAACTTGGAAGTTTGGGTTCTCATGTGAGGGAGAAGAACACCATCTGTAATTAAGTTCTTTCAAATGCAGCAAGCCAATCCACCCCATCCCAGACTCACATCAGTTTCAAGTTTTCATTTCTCTCCCAATCAATGTGTTTTTTTCCCTCCTGATCATAAACATAATCATGCGTATTAAGAATGATAAAAAACACTGCTTTCAGGGATTGATACATTTTTAAGCATGGAGTCAACATAAAATAAATTATTTTTTTGAACCTTTAGCACAAAAAAAAAAAAAAAAAAAACTGAGGATGAAATTGTTGGAATTTGCTGTTTTAAACTTCTGAAGTGCTTGCACCTAACCTACATCTACCCCCATCCCCCGCCCAGCCCCCCCACTCCCCAGTAACGCGGTGCTGACTAGGCTGGCAGCGGCATACCCACTGCGCTGAAACGGTGCCCAAACATTGACAGAACGTTAGTGTCTGCCGGCTGATGCAGCTGACACGCGGGCATGATTTAATGGGCTCTTTGATGTTGTCCAGAGTGTCAAAGCATGCAGGCCACATACTGGGAGGCCTTGCGCTGGGTTATTTCTGGAATTAAAAAATCAACTCTAGCGGGGGAGGCTCGGTGTCCGGTTCCGCCGTGGAGTAGCCTTACTGCTGCAAAACGAAGTGGAGGGGATTTGCTTGCAGAGAGGAACGCTCCCTCTGTGATCAATAGAAATGGGCTTTTTACACACTCAGACACATACACACACACACACACATAGAGAAACCTAACCACGGGGAAGCATTCACTACCCCCCTCCTTCAATCCCTGCAGTTATCAGGTGCAGTTAGCCTGTGGTGGTAATGCCAGCACTGTTGCGTTTTCGCTTGTGTGATACAGTGGCGGTTTCTCTTTTATGATTTTGTCGGTCGCTCTTTGTTCAAGGTGTACACGTAAAACATAGCGAAAGTAGATGCTCTTTGTAAAGCCGTCATTCAGTAGGCCTATGTGTGGACGACCGCCCTCTTGGAGTCCCACTGCATTAGTTAGGTTTTAATATGATTATTCAGACATATAACACAGGGGAATGCCAATCCGCTCACTTTTGTGGATACTGTGTATCCGTAGCTAGTCTATATAACATGCAGTGTTAGTGCAGCAAGATGTATTTTGTACCTCTCCTGAAGGACAAAGAAAAAATTAATTGAGACACATAGCAAGAGTAAAAAAAACAAAACAATCTAATAACATTTGATATCAAAGTATTAATTTCATTTGGATGTGCTTTTTGTATGAGATAAAGATGCGTTCTGGTCCTTCTTCTGTTGTACTTACTACTCCACATGTACAGTCTGTTCATTTCAAGGAGGACTATCGTAACCGTTCAGATCCCACAGATTGTTTTAAGATGGACTGATTACACCCCCCCCCCCCCCCCCCCCCCCCCCAGTGTTTGTGGAACACTGCATTCAGACACAGAGTGTTAGAACGTCACCAGTAGAAGTGCACTCCAAAACCCAAGGACTTCATAAAGTGCTATTATTCCCCCCCCCCCCCCCCCCCCCCTAACTGGATCTCACCTAGGTCACTCGAGTAGTCTTGAGCTCCTTTGAAGTGTTGATGTCTGTGAATGCTTGTCTGAAGCGTCACATCCATCTGTGTTGAATCCTTGCACTTGGAGAGTCGTTCCGGCTGGTCTGCCCATCTTTTGTATTTTTTGTTCATTTGTTTTGTTCTGTTTTTATTTTGCGGACGCCTCTCCAGAATGGCCTTTGTATGTACTGTGATGTGATCTTTTGTATACTGACTTAACTCAAGAAATGGGAATGTTGATTTTGTTTCCCTCTCCTCGTGTACATGTCGTCCCCCTCCCCCCCCCCCCCCCCACGGACTCTGTACTTAGCCATATTCGTGGATGTTTGTACACAAAGCAAAAACAAAACTGTAAGAAAAATGAAGGTATGGTAGTGCCACAGCTCATTCAGTGCTCAACGTTAAAACCCTGTGTCTTGTTATGGGGTGGGTGCTGTTCTGCTGAATGGAACAAACGTCTCTTTAGTATTCGTGTTTCTGGCCTCGTGAGTCTGTTACAGTTTGTCTCCACACCCTCCTGTGTCATGGAACATCTGTCTCTTCTTCGAATGGGAGTAGCCTGTCTACTACCTGTCCGGGAACATATGAAAATTGTACAGATCCCGTAGAAATAATGCAGCCAAATGAGAAGCAGATGGAACTCAAAGTAACAGAACATTCTTTTCCTGCCAGTGGTGGATTCCTGTTGTGGCTTCGCTGTTACTGTCTTTGTATGTTCCTCTGTGACAGGGCTGTCCTAGCACCATTTACATATCCAGTTTGTCTCTCTCTCAGGCCAACTTCAATTGGACAACAGCCTCCCATGGGTCATTAGTGTAACTCAAATGTGGTTCAGACAAGCATTTTATGTGGGACAGATTGCCTCTGATGGTGCAGTGATGACCTACTGTGGTATGAACACCGATTTATATCTCCAATGGCCATTATTTGTAAATACACTTGTTGGAGCAGCTATGACTAATTACAAAAAAAAAAATTAAATAAAAATTCTTTGTCATTGTTGTACTTTTTTGGTGTCTTTTCATTTCTTCATGTGAATGACTCACTGCCTTTGACACTTGCAGATTTGATGAAGAGAAAAACTGGGGGTGTTTTCACAGGCAGAGCAATATAATTTCAGTCTCGTTAGGTGGTAAAACACCACTCTGTAGAAGAATCTGAACAAGAACAAAATGCTCCAATTTGTTTCGTAAATGCTGGTTTTCTCTTGTTTGGTGTCTGAGAAAGCAGGGGAAAACATCAGTATGAAACCATTGAAAAATGTTAATCGTTGTTTGTGCAGCTTGTGTTCATCACAGTTTTGCAGAACAAACATGAATTGCACAACTTATCTGATGGAATACTGACAGGAATTCCAATGAGCCAATTTGGGTGGAATTTTAATTTTGTTTCACAGAATACCCTATACCAGCAACCATTTTATCTGCAATGGGGAACTGCAAATTATATATATGATAGTCTGTCTTTTATTATTGCAAGCAAGGTCTGCAGACCCAATATGCATAGCTACTCTGAACCCCGGTAGAAAGAAAATATTTACTGAAGCAAAGACCTTGAATCCAGTATTTTCCCTCAACTTTCACAGGACGTCTACACCAACCACAATGTCTTATCAGACATTTAGTCTACCTCCGGTCCAATGCCTTTGGAATGTAACCAAAACGCAAGGGAAAAAATAAAGAGATTTTTGGGGGATGTTTATGATATTTTTGTGATCTGATTTGATGGCACTTGGTCGTGTTTACGCACCTGGATCTGGCTATGCTGCCTCAGACAGGAGTGAGTGCCGTGCAGATAAGCGCAGGCGATGTCCCCCCTCCCGAGGAAGCAAATGGCTGTTTGCCACAATTAGGAATCTGTGCCTTTTATTAAACATCGTCACCAGAGCCACAGCCGTCTCGAGGGCGAGCCCATGCAGTCTGTTCGGCGCTCTCGAACATGACTGATGTGTTGACAGTCAGCAATAGCGGACTCGTAAAGAGGCGTTTTTTTTGGCAGTGCTCACACGCCAGATGCACATTTCTGTCAGTGCTCGTGTACCTACAGGCTGGTTAATGAATTAACCGTGTCGTTTGTCAGGGGAAAAAAAAGAAAGGCGTCGAATTGACAGGGTGAAATGACCTGAGGAAAAAACACGGCCATTTCACCTTCAGAGTCACTCCGGGCCACCTCGGGAACTTTGCCTATGGTACTTGTTGCCGTTGGACCAATCTGCTGGGTGACAGGGCAGACTGATAGTCTGTCAGTGTTTGCCTGCCAGAGCTCAAAAGGCCATTAATCATGTCATTATGTCATAATAAGAGCAGAAAATTCAGAGGGATTTTTTCTCACCGTGGGAGAGACGCTATGCATTTAGAGCGAGCGAGCGAGGACGGGAAATTGACAAACCCCCTCTGACGCCCCCACCGGCCTCCATTATGAAGCATTATTAAATTGCTGCGTTGCATTCAATAGCCAATGATAAAATCAATGAATATTAATAAGGTGAGTTCAAGGTTGCCAGATATTGTTTTCAGTGAGGGACACCGACTGCTGCTCAGAGAGATGCACAGGGCAAATCCTGGTTAGGACTGCTGTGCATTGGGATGGAACTGCAGAGTGGTGCATGCTTAATTTAAAAGAACTCATTAAAGAGCCTCTGGAGTCAGTCCAGTCTGCGGTTACACCATTAACCTTTAGGGCATTACCATACCATTTGAGGAGTTACCCTCCTCCCTTAGACTTGAGGACACATTCAAAGATGCTTGTGATATCAGTTTGAAGTCAGTCTTTTCTGTACATTGGTCCAGGATGTAGACCTGGCTGGGAAAGTGAACTTAAGATTGGAGTGGAGAGAAGAATATGCTGGTTATGAATAAGTGAGTATGATAGGACCTGCCACACACACACACACACACACCACCCACACACAAACATTTCATTTTGACTCTCTGAGACTCCAAATGAAACCCAAAAGATTTCAACAGCAGAGAAAGTAAACTGTCACGTTCGAAGTTGATGCAGAACACAACCCTGCTCTTTACATGTCAGAGGACGTGCCGAAACACCATATTTGTAAAACAGAAAACATGACAAGTGTGCTGTATGTTCTCACATGAAATAAAGCCCTAGACTGCAATTTATTTTTCCATTTTAACTTGGTTGGCAATGTACCAATTCAAAGTTTAAGAATGACACTGATACTGCAATGCTCTCATATAGAGCAGGAAGTGGCATAATATGTTGACATTTGATAGGATAGATTGAAAAAGACAAGCCAAGAAATGAGGAAAGTCAGAAGACTTCGTGACATTTGAATTATGAGGCCTGAACCAGTTCCTTTCAGCACACTCAACCCAGTTTTGATTATAAAGGGAAATATATGAGAGGATAAGGACGCTTAAATAAAATGAATCCTGTGCTGATGGTGCCTATAAACTACAATCACTGAGCAGCACATTTTGCCATGATTTATGGCTTTAATATTCTCAATCCTGAAACATACGTACATCCAAACAGTGTTTGGGGGCTGTAGGCCTAAAGATGTTAAATGTGCGTAGGTGCATAAATGATGGCTATTATTATGAGTCATCGGAATGGTGATTTTCTCCTGGATATTGCCTGACGCTGGGGAACGGCTCTCCCTGTGGTCTGCATGCACTTTCTGCGATTATCTGGCAGCGTAATTGAGGATTATCAGGTCAATCCTCACTATTGCCCTTTCTCTCTGTCTGACTTATTCATCAGTTTTCCTTTCCTCTAAAGACTGAAGTATTACACACTCACCAAATGACTAAAAATAATGATTTTGAGAAGAGATGAATTAACGGCGTTAAAACTGACAACTCGTCTCACCGGGAGGTCTTTGTGCCGCCTAACCTTTGAACCGTACTGAAGAGGAGGAGGAGGACGAGGAGGAAGCAGGTCTTTGGAGAGGAGAGCTGTATCAAAATCTTAATACCATATGTGTGAGAGGCTAACATTTCTGAAGAGGAGATAAAAGCCAGTCGACTGCATGGGAACAGCCAGCGCTCGGCCCTTAATGCTGAAATGGAACACTATTCAGCTTCTTGTGGCCCAGCTGCAACTCCATTCAGTGGGCTAAAAATACTCGCACGCTGCGGCTGAGCGGATTCATTTCTCCTTTCATACAGGCGAAGCCGGAGGCGCAAGATATTTCCGAGGACAAGGATCAGGCCAAAAATAAGGCCCTGTGATTGACTGTAGTCCTCTTACTGGAGTGGACTGACGTGTAAATCAGTTTTGTCTGCTTCCACAGACCTTTGAGAGAAAAAAATAATACAATTAAACTTTAAAGAATTATGGTCTCATTTTCACTGGCAGTTTACATATTGAGTTACACAGAGAAAAAAGAACTACACTTTTGTAAACAAAACAAGAGAAATGAGCACAACTTTTCAAGCGTCCACATCCAGCTCCACTCAAAACAACGCTCCCGCAGCGAGTCGACGCAGCTCTGTGGGAATTAACCCTGAAAACAGGACCACGTTTGTGTTGAAAAACCAGACGGCGGCTGTGCAATGGCGGTGCGCTACGCTGTGGAGGCTGTGTTGTGGTGTAGTACGGTAAGGACCTCTGGGGGAATGTGGCAGGTGTCTCTCTCAGACAGGGGGCCCCCCGTGGAGCACCTGGATGATTACACACGCCTCCCCGTGGGTCGGTTCAACGGCGGGACAGCGTAGGAACAGCTGTACAAGCGGCTCAACCCTGCACACATACAGATAAACAGCACAGGGCTGAATCCAGGACAGGAAACGATGGGTCTGAGTGTGTGTGTGTGTGTGTGTGTGTGTGTGTGTGTGTGTGTGTATGAAAGAGCCACCATGGGAACCAAAGTAGGGAGGAAAAGCAGTCTTTCCAAACACCCATTAACAGAAATTATCGCCCTACTCCATGCTACTACACTGTAGTAGCACCAGCTGGTGTCTTAGGATGGCATGTGAGAGAGATGCAGGAAAAAAAACATTTCCCACTTCCCAGCCTTCCACGCCTTCATTATGCTAGATATGAGGATTCAGAATGAACTTCTATTAACCCCAACATTTCAGAAGTAAAAGTTTCTCCTTTTCTTATTATGCACCATCTGTCTCGAAAACTGTATTTGCAGTCACTTTACCTTCAAGAAGAGGAGAGAAGAAAAGAGACAAGAGGAGAAGAATCGTTCTGTGCGGCTGATGCGCAATGTTGCCCCCAGGCAGGCCTTGTTAGCAGGGGCCTAACTGCAGGAAGCCGTAATAAATTACCTCTGCCCACAGATTGTTCTCTGATGATTACCGCGTTATGACCCTTACCTTAGTCACGCTGCTGTGTGGCTACCTGTAAGCCCGCAGAGAGCTTGAGTTACCGGCCTGTGTCAAGACTGTATTTCACAACCATGTTATTTATGGCCACCCCATGCTCCTGGGATCTTCCATTAGCGGAGAGACCCACCTCTGAACCACCCCTCTCCCTCTGACTCCTGCACTCAGGGTTTTTAATGGCTGCCTCCGTGGCTGGACCTCATAATGTTTGCTATATAGCTAATGCTAACATAATGCTTGCACATATTTGATTGGGGTTCTCGGTTCTGTAATGCGCTTCCACAGTTTATTAAGTCAGTGTTGCAGGACGCTGATACCAGAGGTCAGAGCTACCAGCGTGTCTGAGTAGAAGCCCGCAGGCGTCTGTGTTCTGTACAAGAAGAGAGGAAAAAAAACATGTTCTGGACTGATCTTGCATATTGTACAGAGCAAGTGAGTTTCCTGCTGTACTTGAAGGAGACAAGAGAAACTTACGACTGACCCTGCTGCACTCTTTGTGTCAGTAGATGTGTCCGTCTGTGCCGCACGCCTCCTGTTTTCTGATCTTTTCTGAGTGAGCTGGAAATAGCGCATGGGGACAAAAGCGAAGAAAATGTATCCTGGCACAAAGGACATCAGTGGGACCCTGAACTCCATTAGAAATGTTAAATTTATGGATGGTGCACAGTCTGCTATTAAGAGGCAAGACTGTGGCTGCAACTGATTAGAGAAACTTCTGTTCCCCTTTTTCCTGCTGCTGCTCTAAGCTTTCCTCTAACAAGGGACTCAAATTTGGGCTTAGTTACATTATTTCGCAGTACAGCAGGTGCTATAAAAGTCTATAGACATGCTGTCTATTGCCTCAGTAATTTAACTTTAGTTTAAGACTTTTCTCTTGTATTTACCTCGCGCCATGAAGTCTCCTTCCAAAATACCCAGGAAAGTAAATGCTATTAAATTCTGATGACACAGCCTCTGTGCTGATACTATTTATTTGTGACACAAATAAAACGTTAGCTGAGCGCTAATTGGAATTTAATTGACTATCCACCCTGTACTGCTGAACACTGTAAAGTGTGTGTGTGCGTGCGTGCGTGCGTGCGTGTGTGCGTGTGTGCGTGTGTGTGTGTGTGTGTGTGTGTGTGTGTGTGTAATTGTGAGCAGCTGTGGGTGTTGATGGGCATTGTGTTGCCAATGTGGTTTATGGGTTTGTGTTGCCCAGCCCAGCTGACTGTGATGAGTGGGTTGTGTCTCTCAGACATGTGTTTGTCAAGGCCGTATATCATTAGGTGGCTGAGCGTGATGGTTTGCTGATGACTGCTCTGATTCACCACAAATCTCAGACACACTGACTGGGCTCTAATGATTTGCAGATATAGCATGGCAGGATATGGACGGGATTTGGGATGGATCTGATGCGATTCTGCTGCCCCAGTTTTGAGACATGTAAATCATTTTGGAGATGAACTGGGGAGAGTTTTTATGAGGAGGTATTACAGTTTTTAAGAGCTCCCACCCAAAATGATTCAGAGAAACAAGAACCATTCCCACACAATTAAACTTGCTTTGGCAGGGTCAGTTTCCTTTGTGGTACTTGGGTTTGTTCTTTTGTTATTTCTACCTCTCTGTATGTGCACCATTAATAAATAATGTTACCTGTTCTGTGTAGGGAACTACTTGGCCCGGTCTGTGGCAAGACTGATTGAATGGTCGGGGTGTAACACATACCCTGAATATAAACACTGTGTTGAGGTGTTCTTTCACTCTTCTCCTTGCAGAGGTCCCTGCGCTGGGCTTCGACAATGCAACTGTCAGGCACTTTTTGTGTCAGTTCAGTTTTTCCATTTGCTGTCAAAATGTGCCAGATAATCTAAAGTCACGGTGACACCTGAAATGAATATTGCTCTTGGCCCACGACTTGTCAGCTCGAAATTAGGCATGTGGTAGAATAACGCCCTCGCGCTCGAAATCCCACATTGTCTCACAAATCTCCCGACTGCCAAGAGGACGAGGAGGGGGGAGAAGCTAACCCTGCTGTCCGGCGCCCCCGAGGATCACTCATGTCCTCAGTGAAACATCGCATTGTTACACAGCTCACTGCGGCCATTTCTCTCTCATTATACCCTGAGCAGGCACAGCACTTGGCAGCATATCTGGCAGGAAAGAGTGGATTTTGTTTTAGTTATGCGCATGTACTGATGATTGACAACAGTCGTGGGACCACTGTAAGTGGATTTACTTTTGGCGTGTTAATTCCCTCCGGACACATCGCCATGACTTCATTTGAGGCAATGAATGTCCTTGGCCCGTTATTTCAATCCGCACGCAGGCTAATTTCACACGGCAGTAAAATATCAATTAGTCCAGAACAAAAGACAGTAATGGGAGACGACGCCATCCATTTGCACATAGTCATACATCTCTGCCGTGAGTTATTCGTCATATGGTAGCAGAGTCAGTGAGCCGAGCTCATAGCGTAGCACGTCAGCGTATGGCTTCCTCTCTCAACATGTGCTCTAAATGGGGCCTTTAATGCCTTTCCTGGTCATTCCAAGAGCTCGGTAGGCCCTGATGGACCGTAGCCTTCAGATGGGCGATGGTTCATGAACAAGAATCAGGGGAGAGCAAATAAAGCCAATGTTTCATAACTAACAATTCCTGCCATTCATCTTCAAGCTCTGCTGTTGCACAAATGACAGTTTAACGGCTCCGACTGTTTATTTCGATTCAACAACGGCGGGCGGATGGGGAGAAACTAGAGAGAATGTTTGTCTGAAATGACTTGGGTAGTTGTTATTTTCTGTTTTGAAATGTCTATTCTAAACAGGAAAATTTGGTCAGCAATCCTTGTGACCGCCTTAAGCCAAGTAAGTGTGATAATTAAAACAACCATAAAACGTATCAGTTTTCATACTACCATTTTCCCTAGACTTTATATAGAGGTTGTAACATAACAATCCCATACAATAAAATAAAGAAACCCTGATTTCATGCTTAGATTAGTGACATCATGTGAGAGCACTGCACGGCTTTCATCCAGAAACCACGGAAACCAGCTGCTTGTGAGAGCAGAATTTTCTACAGTATCAGAGAAGCTGGAACTCTGACAGGAAAAAGATGTAATAAGATCTAAGACCCTAACTAAAAGTCCCGGTGAGAATAACTCTTGCCAGAGTGGCAAAGACTGACCGTAGTTCAAACCGTCAGTGTGATTTATGCACTACTTTATCTGATTTAATGAGCATTTTAGCAATTAGCTTAGCTTATATCACAAGAACCACTCAGAACGCAAGAGCCCTTGTATCAGTCATGACCTGCAAAAGCACAGCTGCTGGTTTTTAACGACTGCAAACCAGGGGTTTCTTTTTAATAGGCGGATATCACAGTTCAGTCACAGGAGAGGCTCATTATGCCATCAAGAAAAGTTTCAGCCTCTCCCTTCACTCCTGCATCCCTCTCTTTTGCAGACTCCAGAACATGGGTGAAGGGTGGAGTGTCGGGGTCTTGTCAAATGGGAGGACATGTCTCTCTCTCTCTCTTACACACACACACACAACAACAACAACAACAAACACACACACACACACTCGCACACACACTAGCGTGTGCACGCACACACACACACACACACACACACACACACACACACACTCACACACATACACACACACACTCACACACACACATACGCGCGCACACACACACACACACACACACACACACACACACACAAACAGGCACACAAAGTGCATTAGGGTAATAGAGCCATGTGAATAGATGGAGAGGGACTGATGAGACAGCATGCTTCAATGCTGGGATGTTGCTTAGCAACAAATAACAGCTTCATTTTAAATCTTAGAGATCACATTGCCCCTGGCCATGCAGCCTTTCAACCTGGGGGAAGAACTAGCTGTGTGTTCCTCATTTCCATGACAAAAGATCCATCAGCAGACTAGAGAAGTCGATTGTATACATTAAGCCATGATTGGAAAAATATAGTGAAAAGGCAATTATGTCCTAGAAATAATGCACATATCCTATGTGAAATGTATTCACAGAGGCAGATTATGGAAGTCACATTAACTGTAGATCTCATCAGCTCTAGGCAGGTGAGCCAAGATGATGATGATGATTGTCATAATCATCAAAAATATGAGCAGCCTACTGACTCTCATGTTTGAAATGTTTTATATCAACTGCTATACTATGGCAATTCATTTCACCTCCAAAATGCTGAATGCACTGAATACATTCTTTTGACTCCTTTGTTTTCAAAGCCTTATTTTGCATTTCCATAAATTAATGAGGGTTTTGTGGTCTTTTTAAATCAGAACACTGTTATGAAACATGAAAGCTCAAAGAATTTGATCGTGAGGCCTCAGTATATTAACATAATATAGCGTGTAGCTGACTCTTTAGAAATGCAAAAATTCATAATTAAATTTCCAAGCAAGATCCATTCGATATTTGTAGATGCATAAACCTGAAAAATAGTTCTCTTAGTTCTTTTAGTGTCCCTCTTGAAAACAATCCACACATCTGTTCATTTTTCTGCTGCGACTTCTTCAAGAATCTGTTGTTGTCCGATGTCTTTAAGAGCCTTACAATTGAAGCATTGTTCTGCGGAGTTCCTTTCCATACTGTTTTATAACGAGCTCCATCTCAGTGCCCCAGGTTCCAAAAGTGCATCCCTGCTTGGTGCCAGCGCAGCCGGCTGGCAGACCGCGCAAAGGACATAAAGGACAATCTCTGTTATTTCCGCATTGCTGCCAGGAAACGTGGAACATATTATTCATGCGGAGGGAGCCGTAAATCATGGTGGCACACGGGCCTCCTCTTGCACACAGTATAAATATTTTATCTCATCAAGGAAGGCATTTCTCTGTGTTGTACACTGAGACTGATAAACTGCCCCAAACCATTGCGCCTACGCGGACAATAGCGCGGAGGTAAACCGCAAGCTATAGAGGTTAGGTCATGAGGGTTGCAACTCTTGTAAGTGCAGAGCTGATTCTCAGTAATGGCCCTGGGCTAATGCTAGTGGAGGTAGCGGCCCTTCGTTGTGCTTCTCATGTGGCAGATTTAGTGGCCATATCACTAAATGAGTCAAATGCTCCCTTATCTCAGGTTTCAAACTAAGGGGAAACCGCACCGCAGGAACCGCACATTATGGAGACGCGGGGACTGATGGAGACACCGCGATGAGTCAAAGGCCAGTCAGGCACCGGCAGCGTTTAGTCACAAACGCAGATAAATGTTCACCCAGCAGATTTGATTACAGTTTTATGGTTATATACGGCCCGGTGCACTATACTTAGTTATTTTAAACAACCTTGTGCAGCCGTTTTAGATCCACACATTGCATAAATGGCTACCTAAGCCCACCAGCCTTTCTTTGAACACAATGACATACTATCCATGTGGGGCCATCAACTGCCTTTCACATAGATATATCATGAGTACAGCCAATAACCCCAGCATTACTAGGCCTACTCATCACACAGACGCCGTAGGAGGTGTATGTATCCTTTTTAGTCAACATCAGATTTACAAAGTACGCTGAATGCATGTTATGCATGTTAGCTAATTGCATATAATGCATAAATGCAGATAATGCATGTACATACATTCCTATAATGCATGTTAAGTGTGCTTTTAATAGTATGTGGGTATATGTGGAATTGCTAGCTATAGCAACATGCAAATAAATACATAATTAGTGCATTGGAGAGTTGAATGTAAGCAAAACCATCAGCTTATAACTACTAATCATTTCTGACAGTCGATATGCCTCTCTAAATATGACTTTGGGATTAGATTCTTTTTTTAAGTTCTCATGTGCTATATCTCTATCGTAATATTAGAGACTCTTAGAACTGAGCAAAACCCCCACATAAAATATCTAATGTAGTCTCCTACTCTGCCCCCCCACTCCCTCGTGTCCCCTGTAGGGGGCAGACTACCAGAACACATGTTCAAGCACTCAGACGCTCAGACTCAACAAAAATCAAATGGATTTAAGCTCAAATGAAAATTTAATTATGAGGAAATGATTGCAGTCTAATCTTGTTTTCCTGTTTCCCCTCTCTGGCAGCTCAGAGCAGTGAGAGAACAAAGGCTCGTGATGGACGCAGTCTCCCAGGCTCTGCTACCTGAGGCTACGGTGGATAGGGTCAGATGGGGCGGGCCGCAGGACCGTAGGTTAGTGGCTCCTGACCTCGGGAGAAACTGAGAATTAATCACATGCACCAGCACACATGCACACAGAGAGCTCACACTCTCACTTACACACACATACACATACACACATCCAGGAAAGTGTACATTATGTAGGCATTTAAACATACATATACATTTAGTATTTACACATACACCAAAATCTCATGCAAGCACAACCAATGCACACACACACACACACACACACACATACACACATCCAGGAAAGTGTACATTATGTAAGCATTTAAGCGCACATATACGTTTAGCATTTACACATACACTGAACAAGCACAACCCACGCACGCACGCACACACACACACACACACACACACACACACACACACACACACACACACACACACACACACACACACACACACTCACACACTCACACACACACACCCTTAAACCCGCTCCAATGTACTGATGTCTGGCAGAACTCTCTAGAATGAAATAGGTCCCTTTGGGAGAGTTTGTCTTGTGTGCTCATGGCATCAGCTCTCT